>NC_049207.1:30155265-30280113 GCF_013347855.1 Anguilla anguilla
TATGCCCAAACGGCTGCAGAAGAATATTTCAATTCCAGGTGATTAAATCGATAAAAATCAATAAATACAAAAGTAACCATATATAGTCATTGTTGGTAACCCGTTGTATATAAGTGGAATAAACCCCTCCGGGCTGTCCCGGTTATGAGAAAATAATGTAGGCTACTTTGGTGGTAGTATGGGGTTACAGAAGAAATCATAGGACAGATGGACTGACGACAACGTTGCTTTTTCATACGTCAGTGGGCTAATTTGCCTAATCTTCGCGGGACTTTAGACCGCGGTGGAAACGCAGACACCAATGGGCTGAAGGAACCTTTTAGTTCCTGGAAAAGTAGTTCCTGGGACTAAAAGGGTACTTTTGGTGGAAACGTTTTAGATATGACCTAGCAACCAGGCACTAATTCTAGTCCCTCTCCTTCTCATCAAATAGCAAATCAGCATTATGTTAGGTTCACTACTATTCCACTACAAAATACTATTTAGCTCATTTAACAGATCAAGGCATTACTGATTCATTCTCTGTCTGGCTGGTCAGAGCAATCGCTGTACAGACATATCAGCAGCAAAAGGTCCAACATGTGGTAAAGGTATACAGCATAATGATGTACACCTCTACCCTTCCTTATTATTAAAATGAATTAACCTCTTAGCGCATTGCCCCTAGTGGTGGGCACGCCCGCGTGCCTAAATTACTAAACTCAAACATTCGGTGCTACTGCAACCAAAGTGTGAGATGAAAACAGAAACGCGTTGTTTCAGTTTCATTAGTAGACGATACATGACAACTATGCCGAAAACGGAGTTTCGCAGCCCCACCATTGTCGCTCCCGTCGTTCATTTAACACACACCCCCTCCCTGCAGTCTCATCTAAAAAACACCCCCCACCCTTGACATAATGGACAATATTGTCTATCTTGGCATTCATTAAAAAATTCTTTCACCTCTAAAAAATCGTATTCCGTCATAGCAACAAGATAAACCTGACAATAGCCCTAAGATATGCCTATACAGCAGTGAAAACGCTGCTCACTGAATAACGAAATAAACTAGAAAAAGTTTTTAAAAATGATACCATGTCATTCTACAGTCAATATCTGGGACTAAATATTGAATAAATATAAAACCTTACTGTTGGTTTTACGTGTAGAGATGTCCCCTTTGAGACTGCGTGGTCATATATTGTCTTGGACAATCCGTTTGGTAAATATAGGCGCATCTGTGACGCCTGGGTATCTTCCAAAATAGCTGTGCGTAACACCACACCTGTTGTTTACGGCGTCGTCGCCCTTTTTAGTACAGTCTGACTTTATTTACAATTCATTTATTCGGTAGGCGAGAGTATAAGCTTTCTAACGATGTATAACATGTCTAATTCTGCTTTTGGAATAGCGTTTTATAGGTCAGCGTAACAGAAAATATTCTTAGCATAGCATTCACTTACGCAATCACTCTGTTAGCAGACAAATACGATGCACCTAACGAAACATGTTCAAGGATATTTCGTAATTTCTTGGAAAATACTATTATTATTGAGGACTTCTGAACATAGCTAAGCCATATGTTTGCTGATAGACCTAGCTGACATCGTTTTCTGGAGCAAAACAGAAGCGAATAGAACAATAGCATTGATACTGTCTCTGTCTCTATCTACTGAACATAGAGGAGATTTCATCATTGCTATGTAAGTATTACCGTTCAAAATATTTCGGTTATATACGTTATTTTTGAAATTGAGTATCTTTAAATAGGTTAGTGGTGTTATATAATGTAAATATTTCACACTGTAATGTAAGCGTTAGACGGAAGTGTAATAGTTTTTGCGAAGCATGCAACAGTGATGACGTCAGAGCTGGAACATTGCCAAAACGTGGTGGACGGGTGAAAATTGTTTTCATGTTGTCTCATCCCCATACAAGAAAACATACGAGAGTACAGAGTATAGAAATACACACGAGTTAATTATTACACATTTAGGTACTGTACCGCATTGTGTGACAATGTTTTTGCATTATTTTTTTAATCTGATAGCAATGTTTCATCTTAAACCCTCATAAGGGGCTCATTTATATGCTTTATAATGGACAAAAAGCATTTTATTCAATTTTGGAGAGATTTTGGATATGTTTCTGGACACCTAGCTATTTTAGACCACTGTACTGACTGAAAGCTTGTAATTCCCATTTGAAAATTATGCAACAGTGATTTTCTTGAGTCAAAACAGTTGATTTGTAGTGAAATACATGGATATGTTATGATTTACAGCAATGCATAATTTAGACATTTTGGATAGATTTGGAGATGCTGGATACACTGCTTAGTTTTTGCTTCATACATCTATAGTAGTTCTACATATCCACCCTTAGATTTTATGAACTTCTGGTCAAGAAGTTTTTGACCTAGCACATGTATAGTTTAACCTCCTGCATATATTCAATCTCGCAGTATTTCATTGCAAACTTAAAAAGTGCAAATTTATTTTGGATTTTTTGTCAAAACAATTGCATTTGTGGCACTTTATTTCTTCCAAAATTATGAATATAAACTAATCTGTGTTAGTATTGTAAATTGTACAAATGTCTTGCTTCATTTAAGCCATTTTTCAAGTCTCTGTGGTGTTCACGTCTGGAGTTATAAAGCTTTAAATAGGGTACCCCCTAAATGGGCAAGGATTGGCAAAATTTGGCTTGTTCCTTAAGAGGTTAAATTCACATTAATTTTTATCCTCATCAGCGAAAGCAGGTTTTTTAGAAAATGTTTCAGCAAATTTACTAAAAATAAAAAACTGAAATATCACATTTACATAAGTATTCAGACCCTTTACTCAGTACTCTGTTGTGGCACCTTTGGCAGGAATTACAGCCTCGAGTCTTCTTAGGTATGACACAACAACTTGGCACACCTGTATTTGGGGTATTTCTCCCATTATTCTCTGCAGATCCTGTCAGATTGGATGGGGAGCGTTTCTGCACAGGCATTTTCAGGTCTCTCCAGAGATGTTTGATCGGGTTCAAATCCCAGCTCTGGCTGGGCCATTCCAGGACATTCACAGACTTGTCCCAAAGCCACTCCTACGTTGTCTTGGCTGTGTGCTTCGGGTCATTGTGCTGTTGGAAGGTGAACCTTCACCCTAGCCTGAGGTCCTAAGTGCTCTGGCGCACGGTTTCATCAAGGATCTCTCTGTACTTTGCTCCATTCATCTTTCCCTCGATCCTGACTAGTCTCCCAGTTCCTGCCGCTGAAAATCATGTCCAATCAATTGAATTTACCACAGGTGGACTCCAATCAAGTTGTAGAAACATCTCAAATATGATTAATGGAAACAGGATGCACCTGAGCTCAATTTTGACTGTCATAGAAAAGAGTCTGAATACGTATGTAATTTGTAAATTGTAGATTGATGAGATTAAAAATGAATTAAATCATTTTTAGAATCAGGCTGTAACGTAACAAAATGTGGAAAAAGTGAAGGGGTCTGAATACTTTCCGAAGGCACTATATAATGCATACTTTATTCTGGGCAATGAATCACACTGACAAACACTTACGTTTAAAACATCACTTTGATTTTATCACTGTCCTCAAACCAAAAAAATAATCATAATAAACTTATCAGGAAAGAGAAGTCTACAGGCTCTACTTTGAAAGAAAGCTCCAATAATTTCATGTTTGCTATATATTGCTGAATTTACCAAAATGTTTGCAACGTGTTAATTTCTATATGCTGCTGGAGTAATGTGCCACACTGGTAATATGAATGAGGGGGACGGGGTGCTGTTGGATGCTGTCCGGTGGGGGTGGGGGGGGGGGGGGTGGGGGGTGGGGGCACGTGTTACGCATTAAATTGATATAACACTTCTCGTCACATTAAAGACCATCTTGCAAGTTAAATTTTTTACGAAATGTATACTTAACCTTGTCTGTAAATGACCATTTGAAAAGTTATTGCAGGCTTGAATAATTTTTACAAGACATAAGGGCACAAATTCAGAGGAGCTAGTGGCCGTTTTGAGCAAGGCTCCTAAACACGCCTTTTTTTCTCAACATTGCGTCATATTAGCCCAATGTGCAGTAGTAGTGAGTCTTAGTGGTTGTGATATAGTGAGTTGGTTTTGTTTCAGTAGTTTTATATTGCATTTCACCATGTATCATCATGGTAAATTATTGTGTTTGTGCAGTTTGCACAAACTCCAGCCTGTCAGGACATCGAGCACACAATTTTCCTAACAGGAAAAGGAACGGTGCTAGCTTTCGTGCCTGAGTGCGTTTGTGCAGGTGAAGAGACGGGACTTCACTGCTGCATTTGTTACAAAATACTCCTGCCGGTATTAGACAACCAATACTAGTTTTGTTATAGCATGATAGCAAACTTTACAATGTTGTGATGTGAACACAGCGTTAATATTGTTAGCTAACGCCCATAGATACGTGTTCATTCTACAGTCAATATCTGTGACTAAATATTAAATAAACATACAACCTTACCATTGGTTTTACGCGTAGAGATGTCGCTTTTTAGACTGCGTGGTCAAATATTGTCTTGGAAATATTTGGAATTGTTTGTGAAATATACGCGCATTTGTGACACCAGGGTGTCTTCCAAAATAGCTGTGCGTAATACTACACGTGTTGATTACGGCGTTGTCGCCCTTTTTAGTACGGTATGGCTTGATTGGCAATTCATTTAATCAGTAGGTGAGAGTATAAGCTTTCTAACGATGTATAACATGTCTATTTTTGCTTTTGGAATAGCGTTTTATAAGTCAGCGTAACCAAATTTTTTCTCATCATCGCATTCACTTACTCACACTCTGTGGTAGGATTAAAAGACGCTGCACCTAACGAAACGTTGTCAACGATTTTTCGGAATTTCTTGGAAAGTACTATTATTATTGAGGACGTCTGGGCATAGCTAAGCCATTTGTTTGCTGATAGCCTAGCTGACATCGTTTTCTGGAGCGAAACAGAAGTGGATAGGACTGTGTCATTGATCTCTGTCTCTATCTACTGAACACAGATAAAATGTTATATTGCTATGTAAGTATTACTGCTCAAAATATTTTGGTTATATATGTTATTTTTGAAATAGAGTGTCTTTAAATAGGTTAGTGGTATTATATAATGTGGATATATCTAAGCTAACGCTGGTCACTCACCAAGACACCTGCCCAGTTCTCCACTGGTTCTCCTCACACCACAACTCAATTTCTCTCCTCTCACCGTTATTCCTTGTAACCCTGATCTGTGCCTGGTCTCTTGGACGCCTAGCAGGCACAGAGTGGTAAGGCTGTGGTCCGTCATATGCATTTGCATAAAGATTTACAACCTATTGTGTCAAAACTAGCGTTGAGATCTATTCTTCTTATTGTTCAACTTGACCGCCCTCCCTTCTGTTACGTCACTTCCGGGTTGGCGTTTTTTAGATGCCGAAGTAAAATTCTCTCACAAAAAAAATGACTCCAGAAGTCACTAGTGTGTATATATAAGTATATTTTTATGAACATCTAGTTCCTACATCATTTTCCTACACATTGATTCACTGGGGTCTCCAACCTGCAATATGCTCTTTAATACCGCTAATTAAATCAACTGGCAGTACACTGCATCAGAGAAACTAGTTGTTCCAACCCGTGGCTGCCCACCCAATCAGAAGTTAGAAACGGTACTGGTATTCTCTGTGCTATTTTTCCATTGGCTGAACAAAAAAAATTTTTTAATTTTTTTTTCTTAACTTTTGTTTGGGTGGGCTGAGCCCAACCCTGCCCATAGCTACCGCCGGCCGTGGTGCGCAACCTGTGCAATATGCCGCAAAATGATTTGGCCCTTCGCGAGTGCCGCACACAACGGAAACTATGCAGACTACACAAAATTATAAAACAGCATTTAGATGGTCCGGCGTGTATGTAGAGCTGCAGCGCTTCCACGCCGCAAATAAAATAGGTGTCAGACACATATTCCAATCCATTGCTCAGCTTAGCAGAGAATGCACATTTCAGAGCGCCTTAGAGACAGATAGAATAATAACACATAAATACACATTTCAAATAATAAATACGACATTGAGAAAAAACGAAACAAAAGACGAAATATCAACTCGCGACCTGCGTGCAGAGTAGCCTACCGTATTATTTATTTAGACATTGGCAGATGAGAACATTTTCGGTTACGCTGACCGATAAAACGCTATTCCAAAAGCAAAATCAGACATGTTATACATCGTTAGAAAGTTTGTACTCTCACCTACTGAATAAATGAATTGTCAATCAAGCCAAATTGTACTAAAAAGGGCGACAACGCCGTAAGTAACAAGTGTGGTATTAAGCACAGCTATTTTGAAGGTAGCCTACCCAGGGATCACAAATGCACGTATATTCCACAAACGGATTGTCCAAGACAATATATGACCACTCAGTCGCAAAAGGGACATCTCTACGCGTAAAACCAGTGGTAAGATTTTATATTTATTCAATGTTTAGTCCCAGATATTGACTGTAGAATGACATGGTATAATATTTAAAAACTTAGTCACGCTTATTTCGTTATTCAGTGAGCAGCATTTTCACTACTGTATTGGCATAT
This sequence comes from Anguilla anguilla, assembly GCF_013347855.1. NCBI lineage: Eukaryota > Metazoa > Chordata > Actinopteri > Anguilliformes > Anguillidae > Anguilla > Anguilla anguilla. The sequence goes on from NC_049207.1 coordinate 30,161,846, forward strand.
TTCAGGGCTAATGTCAGGTTTATCTTGTTGCTACGGAATATTACATTACATTACATTACAGGCATTCGGCAGACGCTCTTATCCAGAGAGACGTACAACAAAGTGTATAACCATAACCAGGAACAAATGTGTCGAAAACCCTAGAGAGAAGTACCGTTCCAAGTTCAGGGAACAACCGCATAGTTCAACTTGAACCCTGTAGGTTAAACTGATTAACACTAACACAAACAAGAACAGCAACAACGCAGTCTATGCAAAAATACAAGCAATAGTTAAGACGAGTTAAGTCACCTACGAAACAACTACCTAGTTACAACCCTAAGCTTACAGTCAATTTAGAGATTAAATTGAGAATACGATTTCTCTCAGCATAATGACGGATTCAAAGACTAAACGAACTCACCCGATATAGTCTTCAAATGGATCCATGCCAAAGAAAAGTAATGATTCATCCTCTCAAAAAGCTTTTACTAACAAACTTTTAGTAGCAAAAAACGAAATATCAACTCGCCACCCCTGCTACCTGCGTACTGCGTTACGAGTGCCGTATTATTTATTCAGACACTGGCAGACTACAGCATAAATTGTGTCTTTTGTTTATATTCAATATTAGTAATTGCAGCGAGAAACTGCAGCTGTAGATACAAGATAGTTTATGTTATGGTAGCAACGGAACGAAGCGGACTATATATGTATTACCGTCATTGTTTATTTATACCAGCGTGTATTCGCGCGTTTGCACAGAAACTCAAAACCTATCAATAAAATGGTTTAGCTGTTTCTCAGCATAAGGACAGATTCGAAGCATAACGAACTCACCAGATATTGTCTCCAAAAGGATCCATGCCAAAGAAAAGTAATTATTCATCCTGTCAAAAAGCTTTTACTAACACACTTTTAGTAACTCTGGATGGTCGTCCATTGCTTCCCCGACATTCAGACCCTCCCCTCACTGATAAAAACGAGATTACTTAGGATTACTTAGTTGCGTTGCCATGGACGTCTTCTAGCCGCTTGCCGAAAAAGAAGTTTACTAGATGTCGTAACACTTTAGATTTGGAGCTCTTCCGCACCCCAACTAATAAAAAAGTCCAAATGGCGGGCAAACAATATGGCAGACATAGGTGGTCCCATTAGCAAAGATGTAGAGCACATTCAGGTGCATAGGTCCATGAAGTTGTGTGTTGATCTAATTTATGGTGAGGGAGTTATGGCCTTTTACGCATGGCCCTTTGTTATAGCGCCACCATCTGGCCGACATAGGTGATTTTTAGTGCCTGAGTAGTGGGGGGCCATAGAAACCCACCTGCCAAATTTGGTTGCTCTAGGACTTATGGTTGCTGAGCCTCAGACACTTTTAGCGGAGAAAAATAAGAATAATAATAATAATCGGAACAGATACAATAGGGTTCCACCAGCTTCGCTGCTTGGACCCCTAATAATCCTAACAAATACAATAGGGTTCCACCAGCTTCGCTGCTTGGACCCCTAATAATAATAATCCTAACAGATACAATAGGGTTCCACCAACTTCGCTGCTTGGACCCCTAATAATAATAATAATAATAATAATAATAATAACAACAGATACAATAGGGTTCCACCAGCTTCGCTGCTTGGACCCCTAATTAGTGGCTGCTTGGAACCTCTGACACTCCCTCAATAATGAAGTAATTAAAGTGCTGGCTTAAAAACAAGTGCTGGCCCAGCATGCATTGCATTGCTTAATGTGGTTATGAGATTCCTTGGCAGAGTTAATCACATTAAAATGTAGTTTGACTGCCATCTCATGCCTTTTCACAGTCATCGCAACATTGTCTTATTATCAAACAAATGTTCTCTCAATGACACACATTTTGTCAATTAAAGTGTACTGATAACACCAATTTAAATTGCGGATAATCATCATTTGTAATAAGGTTCAAAGTCACTCACTGTGCAGAACTGTTAAGTGATATTATTTTTTTTTATCAGTAATGATTTATCATTTCAGTCGACTGCTTTACGTTTATTACCCTTGAACTAAATAAAATCTTCAAAATTGATGTGTTGCATTTATATTTTTGTTCAGTGTAGTTAAAACGCTGGATTTAGAAATAAACACATTTCACATTATCCTCACTTCCTCGACTCACCAAACAGTTTAAATATCTGAGTAGTGAAGGAACACGTGTAATCTTACCCGGTGCTACAGGGTCATGATTAATTGCTACAGGGTCGAGATAAATTAAATGATTATCTGATTCCAAAATAATGTTTTAACCTTTCCTTTGTGCAAACAGTTATGCATAGACGGAGGAGACTGCTTTCCGGCCTAAGATGTATTTTACTAAGCCCGACCCAAAAAAAAAAACCATGAGTTGGCGATTTCTCCTGAAATATTTACTGAACTCTCCCTTCATTCCTTGGAGACAAAGGGACAGTAATTCTGCGTGTTCAACCAATCGAGATGAACTGGAGACTCCACTTACTGGTTCCATGGATTCCTATGGCCAGGAGCTGCTCAATGGCGCATGAAGCCGATTCATGAAGGCTGCCATATTTTACTATCGGCTTTTGGCACCAGAGCGTGTGCACTGGGTACCTAAACTTGAGGTATCACAGTAAATGCATAGCAATGACGTTAACCCACAGGGGTGCGCTCTGAGAAAGCTTGCAAATCGCCGACGAGCTATGACTGCTGGTGGCTAGCTACAGGATTTTGTGGAAGAAAACAAGTGACTTATTGTGACAAGACCATTTCTAATGTGGTCTCTAACATTTCTGCATGCTAAAGTAATAAATAAGGCAGACAATATTTATATAGAATCATTTGGCAAGACTGTACATTACATTAGCTTGCTAGGTAGATAGGCTACATACTTACGGAAAGCTACGCGAGCTAGCAAGACTGAAATGTAAGTTGTGGTTACCTTGCTAACTAAATAAGTATTAGGTTTCGCAAGCTAGCTATTTAGCTGTCTTCCTGACTAGCCAGTAGAACAGTTGTAGATGGCAAAATATTCCGAACAATACAAAATTTCAGTGGCAGTCAACTGTAACATAATGTAGTAAGGCGGAACTATATTCATCCCGTTGTGTCAGGTAAGCAGCTTAAGGTGAGCTATACCTGTGCACCTATGATATCCGCCTTCCATGATGGAGGCGAAGGCTGCGTCCAAATAGTCAAAAAAATTACGTCCTATGTCTTTTCCTAACCACTTTTCCTTGACCTTGATGGAAAACGTCATGAGGTCAAGGAAAGATGTAACGGAGAATTCATAAGGACTTAGGAAAAGACAACCGCTGTGCTAAGAGCACTTACACTAGGCTACGTAATTATGCGACAGCAGGTGTTACTGACGTGGATCTGCCGTGGTGAAACCACAATGTTCCAAAGATGGACTACTAAAACCGCATCTTAGATACTTCGCCCTGTGCGTTCTTACAGTTGTTGTTTCATGAAAGCTATATAAAACGTAGACAACCCAGTCAAAAATATTACTTCATTACCAAGGTTGGAATTGAAATAAAAAAGGAATATAGGCCACCAGTCACAAAAGTGAAAAGAAATGGTTGTCACGTTGAGAATGGTTGCTCACGCTCACCCTCCAGCCCACTCATATTTATCGACATGAATCCCAATTAGTATGACTGTATGAAAATAATTGTTAAATTTAATGCAAGATAGGCATAACATGTTAGGCCTACAAACCTACTACTGTAGGCTACATATCATCATTAAGTTTCAAACATGTTGATTTAAAAACATCATCTGGCTAAAAATGTCTCATATCCCTTTTTCTTGAAAGACAGACTTCTGTGTTATGGCTAATATGCTGATTATAATCTGATTATAAACCTATGCATAGGCTATAATAACTTAAGAACCACCACACAACTCAGTCATTTTGATCGTTTGTTTTCGTGAATGGCCGAATGGTGCGTCACTTTAAATGTTGCTGCGGTAAGGAAATGTAGGACGGCATTATCTCCTTTCCTTTCGTAAAGGACAGTCCAGTGTGCCCTATGCTAAAGGAGATAAGAAAGGAAGCATTGAAGCACCTTTCCTTAGCATTTAGAGAATTCGACCAGCTCTTATCATAGCTGCCACTTAGATACTTCTGGGTCATTTCACTCAGTTAGGAACCTTCCTAAGAAAAAAAGACTATTCAGACGCAGCCGTATTCTCTTTTGTTTGACTGAGACACTGTGTTTGCCACGCTGGTGAATCTCGTGTATGGCGTGAGTATTGTATGCTTTTAAACTACTATTGCAATTGCTCATATTTATTTGATGGTTATATGAACTGAACAAGCATTCCGTTTATAGGCAGACAAACCTTAATTGGTTATGTTGATGGATGGGCAGGGTATGCGTAAGCTGACGCTACACAGGTATTTTAATTTAAATGTTTATTTGTTTTGTGATAATTCAAATGTTTGATTCCTTTGGCTTGCGATGTTTCATGTAGGCTAATGATGCGATACGATGTTAGAACGTAACTAATACCTCACCGTTCAACTGTAGTGCCTGAATGCTGTTGGTCGCGGGTTGGATGGCTGTGTTAGGGTTGTCGTCACCTTCTATTGTGAGTGAGTGGCAACCTTAAATGTTAACATACATTGGCAATACATGTATTGTATTTTTGTATTTAGTAATATTTGAATTATGCTTATACTGGTGATAATTATGCTGAGTGCACATTGTAGACCTGTGATTTTAACAATTGTTAATTGTGGTAATGTTGTTTCTTTTGTGTGCCTACAGACTGTGTGTGTATGCCGCTGCTTTAGTCTTATGCCTGCGTCGATGCCGATGGGTCAAACTTTCATTTATATTTTGTAAACAGATAGCACTGGTGCACTTTTACTCTCCTTGAGATACGGTATCACCTATTTAAACCACTTTGTAATTTATGTGAGGCTTGTATCAATCTATCTTAAAGAGACAGTACAAAGCACATTGCTCAGATACTAGGCACCATTGTCATTTGTTTTTTTGTATCCAATTTGCCTCTTAAATACTTCTAAACAATTTTGTCAATAATAAACTGTGTTACCTTTCTAAGTATTGGTTTGTGGCTGTTTACCTATTAAGAGGTCCAGGACCTGCATACTGTATATTACAAGTAATTGAGTGCTACAGTTAAGTAATTATATCTAGCTAGCAGGCTAGCCACAACGTTTGACTGGCTTAAATCCTGCAGTCAAGAAGTGTGCACTCTCAGCCATTCTGTGTAATGGGAGCTAGCTAATAGGTCTACTAGCTACAGTTGTTTAAAGGAGATAGACAAGTGACTTCCAAAATAAATAAAAATGAGATCGTTAATTTGGTGATTCGATTGTAGTCTAAGAGGTGCTTCCTAAATTCCATAAACGACCTCCCTACGGTTCCTGACTATGCATTGCCAGCGTGACGCTGATCTCTAGCAAAATGCATCATTATGAAAAGCGATTGCAGTCAGTAACAGTTAGCTAATATAATTCACTTGAATTATCTGCTTGCTTTGTCTTGAATGCCTGTGCGGTGCATGAGAGAAAGCAAAAGATTTCATCAATATTAAGTTTTACTTTTTATTCAAATGGAAATATGCAGTGTGCTTTATATCTTTGGCTATGTATACAAACAATGTGTAGTAATAAAATAAGAGCTTGTCACCTACTGCAATATTGGCTTGTTTTCACTGCTTACAGGAAAAAGTACAATACAAGCAAACACAACCTCTTGCTATGATTTGCTGTAGGCTACTGTAATGTTGTTAGTCCTACTATCCTGAAAGTACTCACATAATCTATGCAGTACAAGGTGGAAATTATTCATTGTCATTGCCTAGTGCTGATAAATGTACCTACTCACTTAAATGTTTCTACAACTTGATCCACCTGTGGTAAATTCAATTGATTAGACATGATTTGGAAAGGCACACACCTGTCTATATAAGGTCCCACAGTTGACAGTGCATGTCAGAGCAAAAACCAAGCCATGAAGTCAAAGGAATTGTTCGTAGACCTCCGAGACAGGATTGTGTCGCGGTACAGATCTGGGGAAGGGTACAAAAAAAATTCTGCAGCATTGAAGGTCCCAAAGAACACAGTGACCTCCCATCATTCTTAAATGAAAGCGGTGTGGAACTACCAGGACTCTTCCTAATGCTGGCCGCCCGGCCAAACTGAGCAATCAGGGGGAGAAGGGCCTTGTGCTCAGTGAGGTGACCAAGAACCCAATGGCCACTCTGACAGAGCTCCAGAGTTCCTCTGTGGAGATGGGAGAACCTTTCAGAAGGACAACCATCTCTGCAGCACTCCACTAATCAGGCCTTTATACTAGAGTGGCCAGGTGGAAGCCACTCCTCAGTAAAAGCCTCATGACAGCCCGCTTGGAGTTTTCCAAAAGGCACCTAAAGGACTCTCAGACTATGAGAAACAAGATTCTCTTGTCTGATGAAACCAAGATTGACCTCTCTGGCCACAATGCCAAGCGTCACGTCTGGAGGAAACCAGGCACCACTCATCACCTGGCCAATACCATCCCTACGTGGTGGTGTCAACATCAAGCTGTCGGAATGTTTTTCAGCGGCAGAAACTGGGAGACTAATCAGGATCGAGGGAAAGATGAACGGAGAAAAGTACAAAGAGATCCTTGATGAAAACCTGCACCAGAGTGCTCAGTGCTTCAGACGAGGGCGAAAGTTCACCATCCAACAGGACATCGACCCTAAGCACACAGCCAAGACAATGCAGGAGTGGCTCCGGGACAAGTCTGTGAATGTCCTTGAGTGGCCCAGCCAAAGCCCGGACTTGAACCTGATCGAACATGTCTGGAGAGACCTGAAAATAGCCATGCAGCAACGCTCCCCATCCAACCTGACAGAGATTGAGAGGATCTGCAGAGAAGAATGGGAGAAACACCCCAAATACAGGTGTGCCAAGCTTGTAGAGTCATACCCAAGAAGACTCAAGGCAGCAATTGCTGCCAAAGGTGCCTCAACGAAGTACTGAGTAAAGGGTCTGAATACTTTATATAGATGTGATATTTCCGTATTTGATTTTTAATAAATTTGCAAAAACAATTTCTAAAAACCTGTTTTCGCTTTGTCATTATGGGGTATTGTGTGTAGATTGATTAGAATAAAAATGAATGTGAATTTAATCCATTTTATAATAAGGCTGTAATGTAACAAAATGTGGAAAAAGTTAAGGGGTCTGAATACTTTCCGAAGGCACTGTATAGGCTTTGGTGTGATGGCTATTTAAGCATTATATTATGCCCGCGCATATTAGTTTCCCCTATTGGCTATTTTTATACACCGGGCTACATTATGACATGCCATCTAAGTGTTACGACATAGTAAAGGCCTTTATGGCAAGTGGCCAGGACACATCCATGGCGACGCAACTAAGTCATCCGACAGCTTCTCTTAGCACAAAATTGGCCGCAAATCATCAATATTTTATACAATCATGATATTCAGTAGATATGTTCGGTGAAGGTATATGATCATGAGGACAAATCCATTTAAAATCGCTCCATAGGGGGCGCGATAGTGCCAATACTTGCATTTCTGGCATTTCCACCCTGTTTGATGAAAATTCATGAAACCAGGTGTACTTGTGTCATTCCTCATGAGGAACAAATATGCCTCAAGAACCCATAAATCCCCCCCAGTGTCATCTATAGCTTTGACCTTAGAATTATGAGTATCTGGCATAAGGGGTCTTGCGATCCTGAAGGGAAGTGGAAGAGAGTGTTGGAATCTTGGAAGTAACAGACACAGGCCTATTTTGGGAGCTTATACAGAAATAAAGCATTTGAGCTCTCAGGGAGAGGACTGCAGAGAAACAACTTACAACTGCCCTGTTACGCTGATATTCTCCACATTTATGATTAACAACCTCCTTGCAAGTTGTGGAGGCATAGTAACGAATGTTCATTCGCTGTTAACCGCGCTCGCGGTGTGAACCCCCCACGGTGTGATATCTTTTGACTGCGCCAACTTGGCGCCTAGATAACTGCTGCGTATCCCTATAGGGCACCACCGGCGACTAGCGGGCACCCTCAGTATTTCAAGGCCGCTCCATTCACACCAGCGAAAGGAGGAAAGTCTAATTAAATAATTAGCAAATACAATTCCAATATCCAACAGGTCTGAAAAACTCAAAGTGAGTGCAGGCTATTAGAATATTACAGTATCGCGTTTCTGAGTTCCCTAGCCTGCACGACTTAGAAATAATTCTTCACCTTCTCGTAACCTGAACCAAAAGTAATCATTATTAGTATGGGTATATTTTAATACTCACAACGAAGGTCGGGGTACAAAGTATGTCCACCTTTCTTGTATTGCTAAATAATTATCCAACTAGATCAAAATTGAATAAATGTTTACCAAATTATTGAAACCCGCCCACAATGGGAAAGGCGGATGTGATATGTGATATGTGATAAGATGTGCCCTCCAAACAGCCAATGACAGCTCAGACCTCTATCTCCAGGCCAGGTTTTTAAGTCAATGACCACCAAGGCCGACTCTCTTCTTTTTCAAATTTTTCCTTTTTCTTCCTCACGTTTTTAGGAAGCTACCCTAACCTCGGTGTCCCCACTAAATAACCCTGGATTGCTGTATCGTTGGACTTAAGAGTCAGGGGTGCAAACTCATCAGAGGTGAAAAAGGTGAAAGATGCGAACCCCCTAGGGAAGTCCGGGGGCACACCCCCCCAGGAAGAAAATTTTTTAAATATCAGCTTTAAAATGTGGATTTACAGTCGATTTTAGCATGAGGATATAGAAAAACTCACCCTAGAACTAGAAGAGTGCACTCAGTAGAGTGCAGATCTCCGCCAGGCATGTTAGCTTTGCTGATGCAACAATACTACACAATCAATGCAAGCAGACAAATACAATATTACAAGTTTTTACCACGTGCCACTGAAAATCCAAAAAATGCCAATTCAGTGAAGTAACGCTAATGGGTGGCGACATGTTAGCTAATTTCTTTCATATCAGCCACGATGTGTTAGACAGAGCTAACGTTGACGTTATAGTCTGGCACTTTTGTTTCAAATCTGGACAGGAACAATTCCAAAAGACCAGTGATGTAAAATATCAATTTCAACGTGAAAATGCCAACAAAATAATTGCCACAGATTCAAACATTAACGTACCCCGTTAGTAGGCGGATTATTTGGTTGGCATTTTAACATTGAAATTTACATTTTACATTGCTGGTTTTTCATTCCAAACGGAAGCAGTTGTTGATCACTTGCGGCCCCTACCGGCCAGTTAGGAGGAGTGAGGAGTTAGCACTCAATGTATTTCAATGGACAAGTAGTATGCCAGATTAGCTGTGGACAGATACACAAACAAACACACACGCGACCAAACGCATAATCCCCTCCAGGCTCGTGCCTGGCGAGGATAATTAATGTAATCTTACTGCTACAAAAGTAATGTAAGGGGGACATCAGTTCAGGGCACTTAAAATAAATTTAAAAAACAGTCAAGGGAGTGCAGAGCCGGGTCCAAAATTGTATTAAAGTGCATTGCATCCACTATACAATAAAGTTCATCAAACAAAACAAAAACACAGTATGCACAACAAATGACAAATCAAATGGAAAATACACCTTATGTTATGTTTTGGTAGAGAGAGAGAGAGAGATTTTTATAGTGCCAATATGGTGTGGCAAGGTGTGTTCTATTACACAAATTATTTAACTGACTAGTACTGACTAGTTTAACTTAAGGCACAGTGGTGGCTGCTGAGCTGAAAATCGAGGCAGATAACTTCCCCTGATTATAAGTCTTGACTTTCAATCATTTTCCTTGATTAACAAGTCTGCCCACGATCTGACTAATTCAATTGTAGATAAACACAGTTTCCTTCTTCACGCCATGCTATGAAGATCAAATAAATTCAAAATAAATTATAAACTCAAAAATGCCATCGAACCTGTGCTCGTTCAAATGACAACATCTGCGTATTCCAGATCTTTGCCATGAACATTTTCGGAGTGTGTACATTTATCCGGTTTTTAATATGCTAATGTCGATTGAAATGTGCACAATTTTGCGACGCAAATGGAATGTTTTTCTCGTCTAAACTAATTGAGGAGAACTGTCTCTATCATATTTAGTAATTTGTCATTTCTAATCAAGCACAATAATTGAAAACAAGTTGACACCAATAATAACGTTAATCAGTTTAAGGGATTTTCTGCTGCTCATTTTCAGCTCTGCATCCATCACTAGGGCACCCAGTGGTTTTCTTTCACATTAAAAAAAATAACAAGCAGTTTGCTGTAAACGGTGGGCACAGACAATTTTACAATTAGGACATTGGCTCTTCTCCATTGCTTTTAATGGTCTACAAGAAAATACAAATAATTCGAAATTCATGCCTGCAAATCCATTGTTAAAATACTTGGTAGATTTGTTAATCGCCGCTGATGGCGTTAATTTATACTTGTTTAACGTGACTTGCGAAAGGTTAGCTAGTGTCACCCAGTGAGTGAACACCACAAACGGCGGTGGTGTAACAGTTATTGGCTCATTACTAACTGATTGTGGCGAAAACCTTTGGTGAAAACTTGCTAGGTTAACAGCAGTTCTACGGGACATTTATTGCTAATGCGTGAGCTAACCATGGCTAGCCTACCTAGCTCTGGCAAGCTGGTATGCTAGCTAGCATATTCGCTGATGTTTAGCTGAGAAACATGAATTGAAGATAACTGAATATAATTACATTATTAATTTCATACATATAACGCGATGAAATAACGCAGTAGTCACGGATGGAAATTAATCTCCGTAAACAAATTCTCCGTGATAATAAATTCTAAAACATAACGACAGACAGCCAGCTTACCTCGAGTTTGTTCAGAAATCAATGTAGATGATGGGTAAGTGAAGTAAGCCTGAAGGTCAATGGCTTTTCAGCTCTGGACTGTCAATCACACTGTGTTCGGGCCGGTCTATTCTTCGGACCATGAACTCTATGGTTTTGGCGTCACAGTAGCTTTGTCCATAATTTTTCTACAGTCTATGCTCTGTCCTCGCAAACCCAGACCCCCCCCCCCCCAATTTAAAAAACTCATTGGATCTACACGAATGACACAAATGACCTATTTTAGATTCAAAATGGTGATTTTCGGCGAATGGTGCCAAGTTTGCACCCCTGAAGAGTGTTCGCACCGCTTTGGAGCCATGTGTCTACGCCTTGAAGTACTGACGGGCTTGTGTTGGGAGTTGGGAGTCCAGTGTCGCCGATAAAGCTGGCCTGTCCCAAACTGCATTTTCCGGCCTTGAACTTCTCTAAATAAATAATTTTAAGTGTTGAGGTTGATAAAGGGTGATCTCCAGTTTTTATTCAACAGAAGTGGCAACCTATGACTGGCGTAGTCTGAAGAAAGCCTATGGACTGTAAGTGCCCACCCACTGTAGTCTTTCGTAAAGCAGGTACCTGGAGCATACACAGTAATTTGGGGCTATTTCTCTGCACTCACTGCAGGTAGTGAGCTAGCTGAGAGCTCATTTTAATCAGAAGGACATTCTACAGTGGAATTCCCAATTAAACATTGGGATGTTGGGTCAAAATGGTCTCACAGTATGTTTTCTATCATGAATAGCGAGGTAGCCATCTAATATGTTTGCTTCAAAACTGTAGCTATACTGTCATAGCCAAATCGTTTTTTTTTTATTGTTGGGAAGGTAATGTCAGGTTTGTTAGGTTTTAAGGCATTTTAAAGGAATTACTTGCTTCAGCTGTCCTTGGACTTTGTCAAGTTCTTTCTTCAATTCCCCAGAGAACCACCTCTCCTCCTAGACAGGAAAGACAGAGAAAGCTCATGGTCCCTCCCATTGGTGAACTAACCTTGGGCATTACATTACATTACAGGCATTTGGCAGACGCTCTTATCCAGAGCGACGTACAACAAAGTATATAACCATAACCAGGAACAAGTGTGTCGAAAACCCTAGAGAGAAGTACTGTTCCAAGTGCAGGGAACAACCGCATAGTTCAACTTGGCCCCTGTAGGTTAAACTGATTAACACTAACACAAACGAGAACAGCAACAACGCAGTCTATGCAAAAATACAAGCAGTATGAGCATGCCATTTCATTTGATTGTAGCTCTGTATTTTTTCAAAACATGGTTACAATTAAACTAACCATGAGCTGTTGAGTACAGTAGGCCGAGGACTGCCCAGGAAATTTCTAGACCCCTCTTTCATCCAGTTGTTTTAGCCCTGCATCTACAAACCACATACACATACATACAAACCATCTATCCACATATTTTACCACTAAAATAAGGCTTAGTGCCACCAGCCATACCACCATGCACCCTGCTCCTGCTGAATGGCTGAAGCTAACCACCTGGGAAAACCAAGTTGCTCCTGGAAGTGGTGTTGGTGGACCAGCTGGGGGAAATCTTCCCTCTGGTCAAATAAAAACCCCAATGCCCCAGTGCAGTGATAGGGACACTATGCGGTCGGAGATGCTCTTTCAGATGAGACATTAAATCGAGGTCCTGACTCACTGTGTTCATTAAAGACCCTATGATACTTTTTGCAAAGAGTAAGGGGTTCCCCAGAGTCCTGGCTAAATTCCCAACCTGGTTCTCTCACACATGCCACCTAATCATCCCCTGATTTAATTGGCTAAAAAATGTTCTCTCGCTCTCCACCTTAGCTTATGTATGATGAGAGTTCTGGCGCAAAATGGCTGCCGTGCATCACTCAGGTGGGTGCTACACATAGGTGGTGGGTGAGGTGAGTTCCCACTCATCACTGTAAAGCACTTTGAGAGTTCAGAAAAGTGCTATATAAATGCAATGGTTCATTCAGTTTGATTTGTGAAGATTACTGTATCTGCACCTCTACTGTTGATTCTGAATCAGACTGCCTAACCCTGCTCTAATCACTATTTTCCTTATTATTGTATCTCTGTACCCCTGATAACATAACCGCATATCAGACCTTGTTAGCAACTTTCACATCTGCCATCTGGCTAATACCTCATTTTTCCAGTCGAAGATCAGTGCGTGCATTTCTAACCCACATAAACTGTTCTCCACCTTCTCTTCCCTCCTCATTCCCCCTTCACCCCCATCTCACTCTTCCCTTTCCATAGATGACTTTCTGGCCGCCTTCAAAGGAAAGATGGCTGGTTTCCGGAACTCCTTTGCCCATCCAGTAAGGCCCCCTACTCCCCGGGACAAACCCACAGCCACACTGACCTCCTTCAAGAGGGCGAAGGACTCTGATGTACTCAAACTCATGACTTCTCATTGCGCAACCACCTGTCCACTTGACCCCGTCCCATCTACAGTCCTCCAGTCCATATCCGGAAAAATCCTTCGCTATCTGTCCTCTACTGTTAATGCCTCCCTTTCCTCTGGCTATGCTCCCTCCGATTTTAAGATGGCTCATGTTACCCCACTCCTTAATAAACCCACCTCAGACCCCTCTGATGTAATGAACTATAGACCTGTATCACTTCTGCCTTTTTTGTCCAAAACCCTTGAGCGAGCAGTGCTTAAACAACTAACCTCTTTTCTCCATCAGAACAACCTGCTAGACCCTCACCAGTCTGGCTTCCATTCTAGGCACTGAACAGAGAGTGTTCTCCTGACTGTGATGGAGGCACTTGACACAGCATTCAACACGGTCATCCACAAACTACTCCTGCAGATTCCTCCTGCACAACATCAGGAGGATTCGAGGGTATGGTGACCTCCCATCGTGGTAACTTCAAATCCCTCCTTACAAGCTTGTGCCATACAGCCACTACAGATGATTCAAAATGCTGCTGCCTGACTCAATCTTCCCCCGTCACTCCTCTGCTGAGATCACTCCACTGGTTACCGGTTGCTGCCAGGATCAGGTTCAAAGTTCTGACCTTCGCCTACACTGCAGCCAACAGGACAGCCCCTGTCTACTTACTGGATATGATTAAATTCTATACGCCTGCTCGTCCACTACACTCTACAGCAGCAGGGCGCCTTGCACCCCCTCCCATTCGGATAAAGGGTTCTTGCTCATCCCTATCACAGAGCTTCTCCACCCTAGCTCCCCAGTGGTGGAACAAACTACCTGTCCCTCTATGATCCACTCCCTCATTGCCCATCTCCCGCCATGGTCTGAAAACGCACCTCTTCAGACTATACCTGGACTAACTAACTATAACCACTCTGCGGATCATTTCTATCACTTAAATTCCCCTCTTTCATGTCACTCATGTTACATGCACCTCCATTCCAGCACTTCTTGTACTTTGTATCATCGTCCTGATGTTGTAGCTTGTACTGCCCCCTAGTTTGACTTAGCATAGGTTAGGTCAGAGTAACGTTCATTGTGTGAACTGAACTTTATGTGTTCTTGGCTATGAATAACTGTACAAAATGAGTATTGTACCTTATCGGACCTGTGTTTTGTAGTTGTTCCAATGATCTTTGGTATGCATTTTTGTAGATCGCTTTGGATAAAAGCATCTGACAAATAAATGTAATGTAATCTAATCTCAGAAGTATCAAGAATTACTGCACAGTCAGATGGGGAGTACCATTCCAAATGAAACACTCCTTCACTGGGAGATGCATTGACTAACTAATTTATGTACTGCCCTGTGGAACTCTTCACCACAGTCAGAACCAGCAAGGTCCTGAATTTAATTAACGGGAATATACACAACACATTAAGACATTAAATAGGAAAGGTATAACTGCACTACATAAAGGCACTAGCAGTCTGCCAATACAATTTCAGTTTCAGAATGATATCCAAATACTGGATCAGTCTGAACTCTTTTCAAATAGTGACTAGAGCAGGGTTAGGCAGTCTGATTCTGAATAAACTTTTTCGGGGGAGACCCAGCGCACCTTTGTTGATATGAGCCTACAGTGACTATAGCTCATGCTGCTTTGGCTTTAATTTGCATCTAACCGCAACCCTACGTTTATACTTTTCAGTCAGGTCATAATTATTTTACTCCAAATTTCTTTTTTTTTTAAATACAGTGGTTGAAATGGGTTATGTACAAAAGACTGTCCCTCTGTGCGTGTTTTCCTCTCGCGAGCGCAGCAGTGAGCGAACGGCAGCAGCTCCTCTCCCATCTCGGATCACGGTGACATCCGATGTACATTTCTTTTAGCGTGTGCGTTCAGAAAAACGTGAATTGAATATTCTTACATGTTTATGTTATGCACTGTTAGTGTTTATATTTAGCCACGAGTGTATTTCGCAAACTTAGTTGTTGTTTTCTGTCTGTTTACATGCAAGCAAGGCAGAAATGGAATACTGAGAAAACCGACATCGTCGTAGGCACTGTTGTCCTCATCGTTGATCAGCAGACTCCAAGGGCTCTCTGGCAAGTGGGAACAGTGAAGACTGTCATACCTGGGGCAGATGGCCGAGTGAGGACTGCGGTTGTCCAGGTGAAGGACCGGACCTACACTCGCCCGGTCGTACAGCTCATCAGACTGCCCGCTCTACCCCAAGATGCTACTGATACGTAGTAGAGGCTTCCCCGATGTAAAATTTGCACACCAAATTTGGGGGCGGCTGTACAAAAGACTGTCCCTCTGTGCGTGTTTTCCTCTCTCGAGCGCAGCAGTGAGCGAGACATGCAAACGGCGACAGCTCCTCTCCCATCTCGGATCACGGTGACATCCGATGTACATTTCTTTTAGCGTGTGCGTTCAGAAAAACGTGAGTTGAATATTCTTTCATGTTTATGTTACGCACTGTTAGTGTTTATATTTAGCCACGAGTGTATTTCGCAAACTTAGTTGTTGTTTTCTGTCCGTTTACATGACGTGATTCAGAGCTAGCCACCAGTTTGTAATAGCCTGTGAGAGTTGCATTATTGCATTCTGCTAGCTACTGTTTCTGTGCATTTCGGTCGCTATTTTTTCCGTTGTTTATACCCTTGTACACTGATTGCTCGTTGATTAGTGACTGTTACCGTGACTGTCGTTCATATCTTGTGCCATTTGTATGCTTATTCGGTGTTTGCTAATCGATAATTTCCAGCTTATTACACCGTCATTACTAGTTTTAGCTTTGTATGCTAGCTGTTATCTGGGTAGCAATCTTGGGATTGATAAACAGCCTAAACTCTAGACCTGGACTCTACATCTCTTTTTTCCACACTCACCTGAGCACCAAATAGTGTCCTGATCCGACACCCTTAAGTGATTGCTGCCACGCCTATAGATCCATACACATCCTCTCACACAGGTTACAATAGAGTATATTAATGGGGCCTAGGATATCTGCTCATTGACATGTGGAAGGCAAGTTGCACAATACCTTGAGAGAGGCCTGCAGGTCCTGCATTTCTTGTCGGAGCAGAGCTAAGTCTTCCCTGTTAATAGAGGACAGAGATCATGCTTAAGGCCTGCTCACACTGTTTAAGATCCCTGACGATCCTATAAACCTGCTTCGATCTCCAACTTTTTCACAGCCAGTCAGCAACAGCAACAGCATTAAGCTTAACAATAAAAGTTGGAGCATATTTAGTCCGTTACGTTTATAGTTAAATTGAATTTGGCCTAATTCTGGAATACATTTAGAAAGTACACATTATGTAGTACACAATATGGATGGCAGTGAAAGGTATGCAGTTACCTGCTGGACCCTTGGGACATGGGCTCGTTGGCAGATTCATGGAATACGTCATAATGTTTGAAGAGCTCCTCAGCAGAGTTATGCGACTTCATGCACTGAGGACAGATGAAACCCTGAGGATACAAACACAAATGAACACTAGGCATTCTGTTGGATTATATGACTCAATGGGTTTACACTGGATTATGTAACTGATATGACAAAGTGGATTATATGACTTTTCATCAGGCATTTAGGACGCATTGTGATTCAATTGTCCAAACCACCTGTGGAGGTGGTCAGGGACAAATTGTGATCACACTGACTGAACACAAGCATAAATGCAAAGGCGTTTTCAGTCCACATACAACAACTATGTTGTAATCGAAAATATGTGTTCAAATACCTTCACAGACAATCACCATTATCTTTGAAGGGACAAAGTGCAAAGATAACACAGTAATGTCAGCTGACAACAAGTAAGTTACAATATCTTACAAGAGACGTGTCCTGGGGACAGGGCGACATTGTATGTGCAGTTGTTTCAGCTGGAAGTGAGATCAGGTTCTGACTGGATGTCAACATGAACAGTGGAGTCGCATATTAATGACAGAGGTAGTCCAGCTAAATGACATATAGACAATATCTGGATATGAGACTGCTAGGTGTAAAGGGGCTCTCAGAGAATGATACTAGGTCATATAACTCAAGAGACTACCATGGAGCATATGACTTGACAGTAGATGGGTTAACACAGGATTCTGCAATTTTTACATGTAAAAAAGAGCCAAAATTAAGGGAAAAAATACACTGTGTTCTATAAAAGCAGATTTTTAGGGGTCCAAGAAGCGAAGCTGGTGGAACCCTATTGTATCTGTTAGGAATATTATTAGGGGTCCAAGCAGCGAAGGTGGTGGAACCCTATTGTATCTGTTAGGAATATTACTAGGGGTCCAAGCAGCGAAGCTGGTGGAACCCAATTGTATATGTTAGAATTATTATTATTAGGGGTCCAAGCAGCGAAGCTGGTGGAACCCAAATGCATCTGTTAGGATTATTATTATTAGGGGTCCAAGCAGCGAAGCTGATGTTACGCGTAGAGATGTCCCTTTTGCAACTGAGTGGTCATATATTGTCATGGACAATACGTTTGTGAAACATACGTGCATTTGTGATCCCTGGGTAGGCTACCTTCAAAAATAGCTGTGCGTAATACCACACCTGTTGCTTACGGCGTTGTCGCCCTTTTTAGTACAATTTGGCTTGATTGACAATTCATTTATTCAGTAGGTGAGAGTATAAGCTTTCTAACGATGTATAACATGTCTGATTTTTCTTTTGGAATAGCATTTCATAGGTCAGCGTAACCAAAAATTTTCTTATCTGCCAATGTCTAAATAAATAATGTGGTAGGCTACTCTGCACGCAGGTCGCGAGTTGATATTTCGTCTTTTTCTCAATGTCGTATTTCTTATTTGAAATGAGTATTTATGTATTATTATTCTATCTGTCTCTGAGGCGCTCTGAAATGTGCATTCTCTGCTAAGCTGAGCAATGGATTGGAATAGGTATGTTTCTGACGTAATGTTGCACGGTATACCAAAACTTCAGCACTTTTTTTGGTACTTAAAAAAAAGAAACGGTTCGGTATTTTCCGACGTTCGGTAGTTTTGCGTCAAATGTAGAAGCCAGGGAAATGTGTCTCCCGCATTACCGATTGAGAGGATGAAAAGTGCCATTTGTCAGAATCTTCGTTAGATGGCAGTAGCAACTAAGGTTGTCAAGTGAGGTGATGTGCGCTTGTGCATTCCTCGTCGTTGATACAGCTCAAGCTTAGACTCAGTTCACTTCAGTAGCAATAGCTGTTCTAATTTGGAAATATTTTATTATAGGAAGATGCTGTATTGTTATTGAAATATGCTGTTTTTAGATCTATTTTAAAGTGAAAGACCTGTTTAAAGATAATTTACTTTACAATTGTTTAATTTTTGAAATATATTTAATATAGTTTTCTATGGTTTAGTGTTGTAACACTATAGGCCTATGCTTATTGATATGTTGAACAGGCTTCAACTTAAAGGTTGTTAATAAACCAGTTTTTAATAAACCGTGAATTTGAAAATGAGGTCAACCCTTGTGGATATTACGTTTCTGATCTATTAAGGTATTTTCAGTATCGTTAGTTACCGAGTACTGAATCAGTATTGTTTCAGTATCAATTATCGTGATACTAAACCTGGTATCGGTATCAAAGTCAAAATTTTGGTATCGTGACAACACTAGTGTGACACCTTTTTTAGTTGCGGCATGGAAGCGCTGTAGCTGTACATACACACTGGGCCATCTAAGTGTTACTACATGCCATCTAAGTGTTACAACATAGTAAAGGCTTTTACGGGAAGCAGCCAGGACACATTCATGGCGCCGCAACTAAGTCATCCGCCAGCGTCTCTTAGCACAAAATTGGCCATAAGTCATCAATATTTTATACAATCATCATGATATTCAGTAGATATGTTGGGTGAAGGCATATTATCATGAGGAAAAAGCCATTTTAAAATCGCTCCATAGGGGGCGCGATGGTGCCAATGCTTGGACCCCTCCCAACGCCGCTTGTTATTCTTATTATTATCCGTTAAAAATGTCTGAGGCTCAGCAACCATAAGTTGTAGACCAACCAAATTTGGTCGGTGGGTTCCTATGGCCCCCCACTACTCAGGCACTAAAAATCACCTATGTTGACCAGAAGGTGGCGCTCTAACAAAGGGTCATACTTTCAAAGGCCATAACTGCCAACCGATCAACACAAAACTTCATCGACCGATGCATCTGAATGTGCTCTACAACTTTGCTATTGGGACCACCTATGTCCGCCATATTATTTGCCCGCCATTTGGACGTTTTTATTAGTTGCGGCGCAGTAGCGCTGTAGCTCCAAATCTTAAGTGTTACGACATCTAGTAAACTTCTTTACGGCAAGCAGCTAGAAGACATCCATGGCAACGCAACTAAGTAATCCGAGACCGTAGGGTCTCGTTTTTATCAGTGAGGGGAGGGTCTGAATGTCGGGGAAGCAATGGAAGACCAGCCAGAGTGCATGCTAGGCTACTAAAAGTGTGTTAGTAAAAGCTTTTTGACAGGATGAATAATTCCTTTTCTTTGGCATCTTTTGAAGACAATATCTGGTGAGTTTGTTTAGTCGTTGAATCTGTCATTATGCTGAGAAATAGCTAAACCATTTTATTGATAGTATTTGAGTTTTGTGCAAACGCGCGAAAACGTGCTGGTATAATAAAACAATGACGGTAATACATATGTAGTCCGCTTCGTTCCGTTGCTACCATAATATAAACTATCTTGTATCTACAGCTGCAGTTTCTCGCTGCAATTACTAATATTGAATATAAACAAAAGACGCAATTTATGCTGTCTGCCAGTGTCTGGATAAATAATACGGAACTCCGCGCGCAGATAGCATGGATGGCGAGTTGGTATTTCGTTTTTTGCTACTAAAAGTTTGTTAGTAAAAGCTTTTTGAAAGGATGAATCATTACTTTTCTTTGGCATGGATCCATTTGAAGACAATATCAGGTGAGTTCGTTTAGTCTTTGAATCTGTCATTATGCTGAGAGAAATCGTATTCCGTAGCAACAAGATAAACCTGACATTAGCCCAAAAATATTTTCCAATACAGCAGTGAAAACGCTGCTCACGGAATAACGAAATAAACGAGACAACGTTTTTAAAAATTATACCATGTACATTCTCTGCTAACCTGACCAATGGATTGGAATATGTGTCTGACGTAGTGTTGCACGGTATACCAAAACTTCAGCACTTTCTCGGTACTTAAAAAAAAAGAAACTGTTCGGTATTAGAATTTTCCGACATTCTGTAGTTTTGTGTCAAACTTTTGTGGACCAACCAACTAACCGACAGACAGAGCTATAGAGCTGCGGTCGCAGCTAAAAATGAGTGCAGTTATATGACATCAACTTGCAGAAAAAAGCATTTTTCTTTATTGCAGCAATACTCAATCCTGGTCCTGGACAGCCTCAGTCTGCTGGTTTTTGTTTTTCTCTTAAGGTCAGTGACCGATTCCCAAGAAACCAAGTGACAGTTAACTGTTTTTATGTGGGTGTATGTGTACACACGCACACATACAGTACACACACATAAATACACACACAACACACCTCGGAGGTCTGGTCAGTGTTGACGTCTGTGGCAGGCTGATCAGGGCCTCCTTTTCCAGGAGTCTGTATTGGGACAGACAGAAGGAGAAATATTGAGAGGGAGAGAGAAACAAGAGTGAATGTGTTTCCTGCATCATTCCACTCCAGCAGAAACTGCACAGTTCTTACCCAAAGCCAACTCATTGAGAAGATGCCACCCTGCCAAGATCCACATGCCCGCCAAAATTTTAGTAGTTTTTAAAACCAAACAAAAAATGTTTCCTTTAAAAACTTAGTTATAAGATGTTTATGCTTTGCGGTTTTCATGGTATCACATTTCGGCAAAATAAAATTTTCACTGGAGGGGGTCCAGTGGAAGTCTACGGAAAGCCACAATGAAACGCAATAAATACTCATCTGGATACCTACTGCATATAGGGCTGTCACGCCAAATTTCATCCCCACTCCAAATTTCATCCCCCCTATTCTCTTCCAGGTTATGTTGCGCCGTTACGCATAGACATATTACGTTGTGCCGTTCCATTGCGCCGATTGGTCAGATCTCTCTGTCTGAAGATTCTAATTCAAACAAGCTTTATTGGCATGACATATATCTATACATATTGCAAAAACATGAGTACAACAAACAATAAACATATGAACAGAATATAAATGTGTGTATGAATGGTATTTCTGTATGTTAGCTTGCATAGTGTCATGTGCAAATTAGGTGAAACAGTGAGTACAATAATTTTTAAAAATCTCTCTCTCTAGCAAGATTCATAGATCGCTAGCTAGCTAGCAAGAGACATATACAGATAGCCAGTGAGACAGCCAGATATACAGATCACTAGTTAGCTAGCTTGAAGAGCTTCTCTTAGACTTATATAATAGCTTCTCTTCCTAGTTAGCCAGCTAGCTATCAATCGCTCACTGTCGTTAGCAACCAGCAGAGAACACTCAGAAACCACATAGGCAAGGTAGTCAAGTTAGACAAGTTGACTCTAACTTACGCATTAAGGGAAGGTAACCGGAAACGTAACACCGAAAGAGAATAGGGGGGATGAAATTTGGACGGGGGATGAAATTTGACTCTAAAACATAACATAGCATAACGAGTGATTCTCATACAATGAATTTAGATTTCCCCCTACACAAAATGATTTTCAGGTTTTTAGCTGCTAATTTCTATAGACAACTCACTATACTTTTGTATTTGATATTTTTGATATATAGCCTATCCCTTTAAATGTTAAAGTGACATACAGCTGACTCTCCTTTCGCTGTGTGAGCTGGCTCCCCCCTCCCTCTCATAGCAGTGGTATGTACCAGGAAATTATATATTTTAAGTTTTTCAAAATTGGTCAAATTTAGCCATTGTTATGCATCATTTCTTCAAAAGAATGAGTCCTCTGCCCTAACCAAGACTGCAAAGGTATGAATATTATTTGGATTAATTTTAACTAGCTAGCATTTGGCAAGCATCAACGTTCACCCAGCTAATGTTAGGTTAGATAGCTAACTTTAAGAGTTAACTTATGAAAACATTAACTTTTCACTCCTGACAGAGATGAGTAGCCATTAGAAAAATTATTTTTCAAAAAAGAAGACTAAAGGAGAAGGAGGGAGAAACTGCACCACAGATACGTTACCATAGCATTACTGTTTAAGTAACAGTTTAATTGATGAAAATCAATGGGCCTCATTCACGAAAAATGCGTATGTGTGTAAGAATGTTTCAGGATTCATCTTTTTTTAATCTGTATATGTTCATGGCTATTTCCTTATGCTAATCACATTAACAGGATTGTGCATAAACTTTACAGTCAGCATTCAACATCTCATACACTTGGGATATGCACAAAAACAAAGGTCTGCACGTGTCTCATATTGATTTTTTGTAGGAACATTTTTAAGAAAAACTTTTTTTAATGAGACCCATTGTGCTTCGAAAAGAAGGTATTTTGCATATCAGGCACCAATGACTTTAAAGCCCTTTTGTGTAGAATTTGTATGTGATTACATTATCCTCCGAATCATTCTGATAACATAAACACGTCTGTAACTGAGACCATTGCTAAAAAAAAATAATTTTATTTTTGGTTCCTTTTGCATTCTGTTCATTCAGTGAGTCGCTGGTACAACTTGATACGAAAAGTGGGGTACAGATTTCATTGACACAGCCACAGTAAATAAATAAAATTTCCAACACAAAATATGTGACCAGGTCTGCAGGCCCGAGTGTATCAATGAGAAATAACATTTAAACAGACAAACTTTGACCACACAAAGATTGGCCCAGGGCCTGGCTGATTACAAACACATCCAAAATGCCCCCCTCAGTAAAATTCTAGAACTTGCAGCAACCTGTTCATATGCCGGTCATACGCCGATGACACACAGCCTTACCTCAACAACAAACCCTCTGCCTCCTTCCCCAATCCCCTCCCTCACCCCCTTGCATCTGTGAAATTAAAGAATGGATGACCAATTCATTCATCCTCAAGTTTATAAGGAATAAAACAGAACTCATGGTTGTGGCATGAAAACAAAATTATGTCCAAACTATTGACGGCTGCTGCCCCATCTCCCACATTAGGAACAAGGGGGTCTTGCTGGAACAAACCCTCTCCTTAGAGCCATATGTCAAGTAAGTCACCAAGTCCACCATGTTCAAATGCTAATCCATCTCCTTCACGCTCTGACACCTCTGCCAAAATATTAATCCATGAATGTATCACTTAATTATTCAAAATATGATATGGTACTTTAATACTTCAAAGAAGCACACTTTCACATAGTTACAAAGACAAAATACAGATATATCCACACAAAACATACCAAATTGAAATCACATTGTTGGATCTCGTATTCAGCATTCAAATAGATTCTGGGATAAAAGAGCACTTGAATCTTTTGTGTCTGTACTGTGGGACTCTATACCGCTACCCTAGCAACAGCTGAAACTCTCAATGCAACACGAGGCGTCACCGGCGATATGGATGTCTAAATATGGATCTCAGACTAACACCAAAAGACAGAAACTACTCGGGCCTGTACATTCCTCTGACAAGGGATATGATTATTAGAAAGTTGTGTACTTTGATGTGCAATGAAAGGAATTCAGTGAAACTGCATGAAAATTTCTTTGCATTTCACTGATTTGCCACTGGAGACACAATTCCCAAAGTCTCCAAAATGTGAGTAAGCATGGGTCATAGTTTGTGTAAATGTACACATGCTTTTAATTCAATCCCAAATCCACAGAGGAAAGTGGCGTATGCATCTATTATATGCATGTGCAACATTTATAAAGGAAAGAACATCTTTCTCTTTGACCCAGATGAGACTAACTTAGGGTACTCCATTTTGGCCAGCGACAGATCAATCAACTGGCCCGAATCTCATATTGGCCCTGGCCCTCACTCCTTACTATTGAGCCACGCAAAATTGCCTTCAAAATTATCCTCTGACCTATAAGTCACTCTATGGCTTGGCTCCAGTCTATTTAGCCAAAATACTCTACCCCTATAGCCCCAAACATAGCCTCTGATCCTTTGAATCTGCACTCCTTGTCATTCCCCGCATTAGGCGATGCACACTTGGCGACCAGGTCCTTTCGGCTGCTGCCCCCAAGCTGAGGAAGAGAGAAGGATCTAGCTGCAGAAAACTGGGGAACCTCCACCAGGAGGACATCTACGGAGGGGACCGGAAGCACTTGACCTCCATGTGAAGGACCCAATGAACAAGTGGAAGGACCGGAAATCACATAACCTCTACACTACGAACGGAACTCACATGACCGAAACTGTTCGTATACAGTTCATTGGAGTGGAGTTCAACAACGGTAAAACCGAAAGGTGAAAGAAGGCAGGTTTCTTGAACATACGAAGCTAAAGCCGAGATATATCAATGTTTTATTACTTCCAATAATTCTAATATAAGATATTAGCATGGAAGCTATTGTATAATGGTTTGGTGAGCGGATATTGTCTGGAGATGCTGAATGAATTTATGCAAATGTTCGCTACGTTTGTTAGCCTTGGTCATTGCTACTCGGTGCCGCTTCAGCAAATGAGTGCAGGCGAATATACATGTTGAAGACAATCATAAGGTTAGCTAGATGTTCTGTATATTTATATTATACAGCCTTTCCCCTTAAAACCTTTAATGCCCTTCTTATAAGTGGTCATCCATTTATGAAGCCAAAATCATGTTTACTTAAACTGTTTTCTTTGTTTACATTGGCTATGTTTGTTGCGCCACAGTGACATTGTTTGGCGGTACATTAGTAGGAATATCCTGACATTTATTCAGCAATAGTTTCCCAATATCTTTGATTATCATATGTAGTTGTGAAGGGGGTGCATACACCCCTGGTTGGAATCATTGGTTTTAATCCAAACTTAAAAGCTAGCAAGCATATTTTTACTATCTAAACAAATTATTAGCCCCTTGCTGTAAAGTGATATCATGGCCACTATACTTTTAATTGCAATTTGGAACACATAAATGTTACTGTAAATAATATTTTAATCTATATCTGTTTTAGATGCATATATCCATATGGAATGCTGGCTCTCCATCAACAATTAATTAAAGAATGCAACATGTGCTGCGGTCACTTATTCCACTGTCTACTATGCCCAACCTTCAAACCAAAAAAGAAGGCTGCTGTATCCAGACATGCAGACCATTGAATGGGTGCAATGCGCTACAACTGTGAAGGCTGGCTCCACACAGACTGTGCTGGTCCATCCCATCCGCAATTGAGGGATGGGACATTCTGTTGTGAATCGAGCGACACCTGCAAAGGTGAAGATGTATACATTCATATATGCCATTCAGACTTTCCACAGGGATTGTGAGTGTTTGTGTGTGTATGTGCATGTGAGAGAATTGGGAAGGTCTGTGGCATGTCTAGGTGGTTTCATATTGTATAAGGATGTTTTATATTGGAAAAACAATGGTCAATGTTCTCTTGTTTTAGAACAATTGAACTGCTGACTGATTTTGGTTACATGATAAACAATAACAGTGATGTGTAAAGGGGACTTGTGTTTTCGGTTTTAAAGGTCGTCATCAGGATCTTGGAAAAGAATGAGGGTTTCAGATGCTATCAGGCAGAATTTGCCATGGCCAGTGGATTTCACAATTAAAGGCTGAAGAAATTTGATTGTCTTGATTGTATTTATTTTGGTTAAAGAAAAATCTCTTGGAATAAGTGGTTTTTGTCTCATTTTATTAAGCCTATTCAAATTTTGACATGTCTCATTGCTGCATAATTTCTTGAGGAATTATTCTTTGGATCTTTCTTTCTTTGGTGTACAACTACATCTGGGATTTAAGTGTCCACAGCCATGACTCAATGTTTGAATGTGGTCAATCGTTATCTGTTTTTCCCGGACAAGAAAGCGTATGTTTAATTAGCATTGGTGCATCTAATCCAGGAGTGAGATTTATACTCGGGAGACATCGGTAAGATTAAAATGAGTTTAATCAAAAATATTCAGATTAGACATGAAGACTTAAATTGTCATGAACTAATTAACCTCTTAGCGCACAGCCCCTAGTGGTGGGCACGCCCGCGTGCCTAGATTACTAAAGTCAAACATTCGGTGCTACTGCAACCAACGTGTGAGATGAAAACAGAAACGCGTTGTTTCAGTTTCATTAGTAGACGATACATGACAACTATGCCGAAAACGGAGTTTCGCAGCCCCACCATTGTCGCTCCGGTCGTTCATTTAACACGCACCCCCTCCCTGCAGTCTCATCTAAAAAACACCCCCCACCCTTGACATAATGGACAATATTGTCTATCGTGGCATTCATAAAAATATTCTTTCACCACTAAAAAATCGTATTCCGTCATAGCAACAAGATAAACCCGACAATAGCCCTAAGATATGCCTATACAGCAGTGAAAACGAGAAATAAACGAGAAAAAGTTTTTAAAAATGATACCATGTCATTCTACAGTCAATATCTGGGACTAAATATTGAATAAATATAAGACCTTACTGTTGGTTTTACGTGTAGAGATGTCCCTTTTGAGACTGCGTGGTCATATATTGTCTTGGACAATCCGTTTGGGAAATATACGTGCATCTGTGACGCCTGGGTATCTTCCAAAATAGCTGTGCGTAACACCACACCTGTTGTTTACGGCGTCGTCGCCCTTTTTAGTACAGTCTGACTTGACTGACAATTCATTATTCAGTAGGCGAGAGTATAAGCTTTCTAACGATGTATAACATGTCTAATTCTGCTTATGGAATAGCGTTTTATAGGTCAGCGTAACAGAAAATATTCTTAGCATCGCATTCACTTACGCATTCACTCTGTTAGCAGACAAATACGATGCACCTAACGAAACGTGTTCAAGGATATTTCGTAATTTCTTGGAAAATACTAGGCTATTATTATTGAGGACTTCTGAACATAGCTAAGCCATATGTTTGCTGATAGACCTAGCTGACATCGTTTTCTGGAGCAAAACAGAAGCGAATAGAACAATATCATTGATACTGTCTCTGTCTCCATCTACTGAACATAGAGGAGATTTCATCATTGCTATGTAAGTATTACCGCTCAAAATATTTCGGTTATATACGTTATTTTTGAAATTGAGTATCTTTAAATAGGTTAGTGGTGTTATATAGCCTAATGTAAATATTTCACACTGTAATGTAAGCGTTAGATGGAAGTGTAATAGTTTTTGTGAAGCATGCAACAGTGATGACGTCAGAGCTGGAACATTGCCAAAACCATTCCATGAGAAACACCAGACTGATATATTGTAAATCCAGACAAGCAGGTGTGTCTCCAGAAATGACAACTCCCTTTTAAGGTAAACAAATGGTATCGTAGATGCGAGGGCAAGCAGGGATGTCTCAGGGTCGCAGCATACTGAGACACTTCTAAAACAAATTATAGACTAGGCCTACTGTAAGGCTACAGGGCTAGAGTGAATAATGTATATTTCAAGTTATTAAAATATGCATTATATATAATTAATACATTAAAACATTGAAGCCAGCATTACGCCCGGTTTATTGTTAGCCTAGTACGGAGGGTGTTATCTTAACGTAGCTAAGTGCTGTGCTGTAACCAGAGAATTATCAACCTTTAATTCAAACTGGTATACAATCATAAATGACTTGGTATACAAGTGGCAACATCTTAAGCCGCGTTTCCACCAAAAGTACCCGGAACTTTTAGTCCCAGGAACTACTTTTCAAGGAACTAAAAGGTTCCTTCAGCCCATGGTTGTCTGCGTTTCCACCGCGGTCTAAAGTCCCGCGAAGATTAGGCAAATTAGCCCACTGACGTATGAAAAAGCGACGTTGTCGTCGGTCCATCTGTCCTATGATTTCTTCTGTAACCCCATACTACCACCGAAGTAGCCTACATTATTTTCTAATAACCGGGACAGCCCGGAGGGGTTTATTCCACTTATATACAACGGGTTACCAACAATGATTATATATGGTTACTTTTGTATATATTTTTTTTTATCGATTTAATCACCTGGAATTGAAATATTCTTCTGCAGCCGTTTGGGCATATTTTATCGTTGTCAAGCAAAACTGTCGTTGGTAGTTGAATTTGGACCATTGTTATGCAACAAATAGGATATAACAGGCCAATAGTCAGATTGTAACTGTTTTATATATCCTCTCAAACACATTCATTATGTTTTTATGCGAACATTCGCTTTCATGTCTTGACATCCGAAGCGACAGAATGCATTCACATTTATATGTATAACTGGCAACAACAGCAGAAAACATGCACACGTTGTAAACAATTTGCTGTTTGATTACTTTCTCATCGTCAATTCCATATAGGCTAATCGCAAAATGACAAGAATAGAACGAAAACTCGGATTTGTGTGAAAATTTAAATTAGCAGTGGTACAGCCACCATTTGCTTTCCTTCGAAGTTACTGCTAGCCGAGCAGCGAGCAGCCAAGTGTGCCCTCCAGATGCGAACCATGCACCATAAATTAGTCCATAGTCTTCCTGGTCTTTTTGTGAAATTGAAGAATGGCAGAGTAAAATTACGGCAGTCTGAAAAAGCTAAAGGGACAATTACTAGAATTACCCTGTTATTTTACCCTGACAAAAAGTGCAGAAGGTGATTTCCAGTTTGCTTTTACTGTATCACCAATGTGAATTACGCAGAACTACCGCATACCTCACATAACTGTATCAAACGTTTTGAGTCAATTACAATGGGCTAACAAAGAAAATCCGGAAGAAAATATTCAGCAACCGAATTAATCCGTTTGAATGTTTTGGTACGTAATATGCTGTCCCAGCACGAATGCTTAGCATTTTATAAAACGAATACTAAAGCAAGAAAAGAACAGAAGAGCACACGTTATAATTCCAAGACGTTGGCAGGCTATAACCAAAACTAGGCTACTGCGCCGCATAACATACAAGTTTGATTTGAAGTTATTATGAAAATAAATTGGTTTGCGGCTGCATATGTTTAAACATGGCGGTTGAAAATAAACACAAAAAAATGCTACGAGTACTCGACCAAAGTTCCTGCGGTGGAAACGCGGCTTTACAAATCAGTGGTAATTGCATTAGTCCTTCGTTTACACACACCAGCTTGCTAGTGGCTAACCGCTGACATCGTCAATTTCAAATAACCTCTTTTCCTAAAAGAGGAGGTCAGGTGACTTCCATTCGTGGTGTGGAAGTTATGTGATTTCTGGTCCTTCCACTAGTTCATTGGGTCCTTCACATGGAGGTCACATGCTTCCAGTCCCCTTGCAGCTTAGCTTGGTGCAGGCAGGTTCTCTTGGTGGAACACCCTCCCACCTGACACCTCGCTGCTCCAAAACCAACATTTTCTACACCAGACTTAAATCTCATCTGTGCAGACTCGCCTTCCCACAGCACAGCAAATGTCCTGAGTCACACTGTGCCACCATATATTTAATCTGTGGATATACAGAAATACAGCACAATATTTCAATGTAAAGAAGAATAATTATCTTAGGATGGAGTGTGGCACAGTGGGTAAGGAACTGGGCTTGTAACCGAAAGGTCGCAGGTTCGATTCCCGGGTAAGGACACTGCCGTTGTACCCTTGAGCAAGGTACTTAACCTGCATTGCTTCAGTATATACCCAGCTGTATAAATGGATACAATGTAAAGTGCTATGTAAAAAAGTTGTGTAAGTCGCTCTGGATAAGAGCGTCTGCTAAATGCCTGTAATGTAATGTAATGTAATCTAAAAGAAGGAACATTTTGAAATATTAAGCTCTGGTTTCTGTTTCCAATGAAATTTAAGAACTGTAAGAATGAGAACTTGGGACGACAAAATGCCAAACCCTAGTTCTCATTCTTACAGTTCTCTAACCTTCCCTTATTAAACCCTTCGTGTAAGCCCCCTAGTGGCCAAGACACCAGCGTCCTGAGCATCGAGATATACAAGAACTGGAGACAGCTTCCGTTTACCCGTTCCATGGATTATTATCGGAGCTGCTCAATGAAGCCACTCCACGGACGCAGCCATGTTTGACTATGGGCCTTTGGCTCCAGAGGGTGCGCATTGGGTACCTAAACATGAAGGATCACTGTAAATGCAGAGCAATAACGTTAACCCACGGGGGTGCGCTCCGAAAAAGCTTTCAAATCGTCTGATGAACTATGGCTTTGCTGACTAGCTACAAGATTTCGTGGAAGAAAAAAAGTGACTCATTGTGACAAGGCCATTTACAATGTGATTTCTAACATTTCTGAAATGTAAAGTAATAAATAAGGCAGTCAATATTTCTGTAGAAGCACAGCAAGACTGTACAATACGTTAGCTAGCTAGCCAGAGAAGTACTTACGAAAAAGCTACGGGAACTAGCAAGACGTCCAAAATAAATAGAAATGTGATCGGTAACGATTGATTGTAGTCTAACAGGTGCTTTCTAAAGCCGTAAATAACCTATGTTCATTTGGCGGTGGATTCATGTAATCCTAGGTCATGGTTTAATAATATTCTGATACATTGGTTCTGTGCAAGCAACTCTGAATTCAACCCTTTTATACATCAATGAGTCAATAACAGCCTCATAAATTCTCACACGTAAGCGTGCTCCGTGCTTGTCTAAGCAGTTACGCGGGCTGTGACGTAAAACCATGCGGACCAAATTAGAATGAGCTTCACGGAGAATTGGCAGGGCGGAATGCCCTATACCTATACAGCACCGAGAGTTTGCTTTTTAGGGTTTTTAGGGTTTCCTACAGAAATAACCACAATGACCACACTCTCAGCCATTAAAAACATTAATTTCTGTACATTCTGACCCCATTTCAACAGACAGAATTCACAATCAACTTTGCACGCCTGCACAATAAAGCCCCAAATTTAGGGGATTTTGCGTTTTCTCCTTCTTCATATTTTTCCTGCCAGAATACGCCATCATAATGCAAGCCCACAAACAATACGTCTCCCCATTGGACATATACCTACACCAGCCAATCAAAATGTCACATACATATGCACAATGGACTTATATCTTTTTGCCCAAGAAAATTTCCAGTCTCAACAGCTAGTCAGTTCGTGGCTCAGTGGTAATGTCGCAGTCTATGGATTGTTGAGTCATGGGGTCAAATCCCACCTGGAGCAAATTGCTTATATATGTTTATTTGCTAAGTAATAACTGTCTTTTAGTTCTGAACTATTGCTTTTGTACCACATCTAACCCATCTTTCACCGAATGTATAGACTGTATTATGACAGACCATCTACATGTTCAGTTAACCGGCTACAACATAGCCAGGCCATACGGATACAACCGGAGGTCAGCAATGCTTACTGGCCTTCACACATTGGACAGCTACTTGATGGTGGCACACTGGTAATTGACAGGGAAGCGCAAGGTCGGACGATCGAATCCCGCCTTGCCCTCAGATAAGTATTTTCATTTCTTACACTAACTTTTTCTTACACTTATATTTGCTAACTAATAATTGCCTATTGCTTTTGCACTTATCAGAATATCAGAATCTTCCCTGCATATGTTTACCAAAATTCACTCACGGGCAGCCGTATGCATTTCACGATGGCACATTTATTGATTTTCTTTAAAAGTTACACCAGCTGACCACTGTGCTGTTTCTACTAACTATATTTCTTCACTTGGCTACTTCTTATCAGCAAACACTATGTTTCTACATTCATGTTAAATCGCCCTGTTCTCTGTCTATCCACATACAAACAATGAGTACGTATGTAGCGTCTGCAAGACCCCATTAAAAACATTTCACTTCAAAACATGACTCATTCATAATTATAACTACTAGTAGTCTACGTGAGAAAAGTACATTTGTACAACAGTTTTCCTACGCGATTTCACACGTTCTATGAACTACGATATAAACGATTATTTCCTAATTGTGGCAGGGCTTGGTTTGTGGGAGAGGTTCGGGGCAGTCTGAGAATCACGCCTACTGGTTAAATAAGCACACAAACCTGGAGAGTGTCAGTAATTAATCCAGGTATTTAAAGTGTTCTTTCATCCCAGTAGGCATCTGTGACCAAGGAAAACATGAGCCGAGAGAGAGACGAACGTGCCAGCACGATAAAAGGCAGGAAAGTGTCATAGTTTCATTATTTTCTCTTTGTTATTTTAGTTTGTTGTGTTGCTTTATTATTTTTACCCCGATCCTGTGAGGGTGAAGGGCGAAGCCATTTTGTTTGTTTTGTATTAGACCGGATTCTCTCTCCATAAAGTGCGTAAAGACCGGAATATTCCCGGATTCCTGTATCTCCTTGTGTCCAACTCTTCTGTTCAGAAAGGGGTGTGTCGCGGTGTGTGACACTAATACTGCCTGTTTTATATACCGTTCAATAAGGAAACTCATCTCGCCTGTGGTCACTATATTTACTTTGCACTTTAGTCTGTGATCATGTCAAACTTCACCTACAGTCAGGTCCATAAGTATTTGGACAGTGACACAATTTTCATCATTTTAGCGCTGTACGCCACCACAATGGATTTGAAATTATCAAGATGTGATTTAAGAGTAAAAAGAGAACCAGAGATTTTCACTGCCAAAGATTGACAAGGGATTCCCACACTTTTGTGACATATTTCCACATACACTACACTAAATATATTACACATAATGCATTGTGGTGGTATATTCTGCCTACTGTATTTGATGTTGAATGCATGGATTACAAATATTTAAACTGCTTAGAAATCAACTTTAATGTAGGTTCAAAGCATCGGTTGGGATCCTCACTGCCTCTTGTTCACACCCACTCAGACTTTGAATTAATTTATGCAGCCTTAGTCACACCCTTCGCTTGAATAACAATGATGCCTTTGACAAGCTGTCAATAGCTGCTCTCCTACTACTCATCAGTGAAAAGAATAGTACTTTACATCATTCTGAAAGTAATTAAGCTACCACAAGATACTGGGAAATGTAGCTACTAGAGCTTAAATGGATATCAAATTACACATAATGCATTGTGTTGGTATATTATACCTATTTGATGTTGAATGCATGAAATAAGTAAGGCTTACAACTGGCGGCCTACGGAATTTTTCTATGGCCCGCAAGAGGCTGCCTGCAAATCAGGCTGGCATGTGTGTGATATGATAAATAAAACTAAGGTACATATCTCTGAGCTACTTTGAGACATCTGAGCCATAGACTGTATGATCTGAACCAATATGTTATTGGTTACATATTTTTAAAGCACCTATGTGCTGTGATTGGCTGCAACAGGATTACACCCGCTCCGCACCTGCCATTTGCTCAGTCAAGTCTCACGTTGCATTCTGGGCTGGGCGGGCCACAGAGAAACTCACGTTAGCTAAGCTATAGGGCTGTCAAAAAATATTTGAAGTTCGAAAACTATTCTAAAATTTCAAAAAAAAAAAAATTTTAAAGTTCGAACCTAAATTTGAGCATTCGAATATTAGTTTTGGATCCTGCGTTTTGTAATTAACATAAATATACAGGCTTTAATTTCATGCGGCGAATCATGTTCATGCACGTGAAGTTCATTTCTGTGCTAACATTACTGGTCAGCTAACAATTTAGGCTAAATAATGTTCCCATGGCAGGCTATGTTTCCTTTCTGTTCTGAAGATTTTGATAAAATTGGATGATGAAAAAAGTTAAACAAACTAAACAGAGTAAGTAATTTATGTTGTTTTAGGCTGCAGGTATTAGCCGTTTGAATAGTTTTTGTGTTAAGAAACAAAACTCTCGTTGGTAGTTGTATTTGGACCATTGTTATGCAAAAACTCTGGTTGGTAGTTCTATTTGCACCGTTGTTATGCAAAAACTCTGGTTGGTAGTTCTATTTGCACCGTTGTTAAACAAAAACCTCTGGTCGTTAATTCTATGAAAACGATTCTATATAGAAAAAATAGATCCTTCTTGTATTATACCATACAATTAGCACCAATTTTGGTCATTTTTGTAATTACATTATTTAAGAAAACTGCATGAAACCATAACTCAATCAAATTCATCTCCCTAGCTCTGTCTTGCTTTTTTAAATGGTGCTGTCATGCATTGTAGACAGCGTTTTTCCAAGACCCTCTGAAACCAGGTTTGAATGCCAGCTAGCTTTATGATAAATTCGCCGTCACTTGTTACCTAGCCAATATTAAAATTTAGCTTGGTTTTAGCTCAAAATGTCACACAGCATGCTTTTTATCCTGGTTAGCTAGCTAGCTAACTAGTGAATTATATTAAAAACAGCGGTTACTATAAACGCAGTCATTAACAAAGATACAGAAGAAAATGCGTCCCGTAGCCATGACTTAAATACGGAATGCCTATTCTACAGACGATTCAGTATTTTGCAGGATGGCTGGCAACCCTAAATGAAGCCAGAAACTAGAACCGTGATTCAACGTTGCTATCAATTGCGACATTAAACACTGAAAAAGGGAGGGGATGTAACAACAATTCAAAATCGAAAGAATAATGTTGTGGTTTTAACTGCGTTAGAATGCTGGATTTTGTAGCGCATTGATTTTAGAACTGTTAAAAGGCCAAGGTGTCCCTTTACTTCATTTACTTTTACCATGTCAATCCATTCGTTCTTGTCGCTGGCACTATCTAAATTCAGCTCGGTAATTTGGCGGAGAGCTTCAGCCCAGTGTTGCAAATTTAGCAACTTTGTCACTAGATTTAGCGGGTTTTTGACCTTCCCTAGCGACTAAAAACCTTATCTAGTGACTAGCAACAAATTTGGCAACTTCTTGCAACTTTGGCAACATCCATTCTTGTTGTCCAGCAACAGCAAAAATCACCTTTCACCAATTTGTGAATGACGTCACGTCTGCCTTTCCTTGTGCTCTAGCGTTGCCCACGTTTATAAAAGTAATGATTGACCCATGTAAAATCAGCCGCTGTAATTACACAAAAGCAGATCTAACAGATACTACGCAGCTCGGCCAACATCATTGGAGGGAAGGCAGACACAAAACCTACGCTATATGCCTAGCACCGTGCGTGGCTTAACATGCGTTTTTTTACATGCAAATGATTGCGTGGTGCCGTCATACATATGCAAATTAATGTATGACGTCATCTAGCGACTTCTAGTGACTTTTAGAGGAGGCCATAGCTACTTCTCCATAGAAAATAGTTGGCAACACTGATTTAGCCACATTACCAGCATAGTCACAATGATAGAATCTCCCAAGACACTCGTAATCACTCGTAAAAAAGTAGACTAGATTGTAAACAACACAAGGTGCTGTTTGCGGACTACTTATGCAGGAATGTCATGCGGAATGGTCTATAATATGGATGTCCCGCCCATTGTCCTTCCCCCTAGCAACAAGCAGACAGAGAGAGAGAAAGAGAGTTTAATTATTTAACTTTTTCTCATGTTTACCGATCAAATACGAGTTTGATATTAAGGTAGAAAGTATACACGTTTAACCTCTTAGCGCAAAGCCCCTAGTGGTCGGCACGCCCGCGTGCCGAGATTACTGAACTCAGACATTCGGTGCTACTGCAACCAAAGTATGAGTTAAAAACAGAAACTCATTGTTTTAGTTTCATTAGTAGACGATACACGCCAACTATGCCGAATACGGCGTTTCGCAGTGCCACCATTGTCGCTCTGGTTGTTCATTTAACACGCACCCCCTCCCTGCAGTCTCATCTAGAAATCACCCCCCACCCTTGATAATGGACAATATTGTCTATCTGGGCATTCATAAAAATATTCTTTCACCACTAAAAAATCGTATTCCGTCATAGCAACAAGATAAACCCGACAATAGCCCTAAGATATGCCTATACAGCAGTGAAAACGCTGCTCACTGAATAACGAAATAAACAAGAAAAAGTTTTTAAAAATGATACCATGCCATTCTACAGTCAATATCTGAGACTACATATTGAATAAATATACAACCTTACCATTGGTGTTACGCATAGAGATGTCCCTGACTGGGTACCTTCCAAAATAGCTGTGCGTAATACCACACCTGTTGTTTACGGCGTTGTTGCCCTTTTTAGCACAGTCTGGCTTGATTGACAATTAATTTATTCAGTAGGTGAGAGTATAAGCTTTCTAACGATGTAGCTATAACATGTCTAATTTTTCTTTTGGAATAGCGTTTTATAGGTCAGCGTAACCGGAAAAATTTCTTATCATCGCATTCAATTACGCATTCAGGTGGTAGCAGTAAAACAAAGACGCTGCTAACAAAACCTTGTCAACGATTTTTCGAAATTTCTTAGAAAATACTATTATTATTGAGGACTTCTGAGCATAGCTAAGCCATATGTTTGCTGATAGACCTAGCTGACATAGTTTTCAGGTGTAAGACAGGAGCTGATAGAACTATATCATTGATTTCCTGTCTCTGTCTCCATCTACTGAAAACAGATAAGATTTCATCATTTCTATGTAAGTATTACTGCTCAAAATACTTCGGTTATATACGTTATTTTTGAAATTGAGTGTCTTTAAATAGGTTAGTGGTATTACATTACATTACATTACAGGCATTTAGCAGACGCTCTTATCCAGAGCGACTTACACAACTTTTACTTAGCACTTTACATTGTATCCATTTATACAGCTGGATATATACTGAAGCAATGCAGGTTAAGTACCTTGCTCAAGGGTACAACGGCAGTGTCCTTACCCGGGATTCGAACCTACGACCTTTCGGTTACAAGCGCAGTTCCTTACCCACTGCGCCACACTCCGTCCTCCGTATTATATAATGTGGATATTTCACACTATAATGTAACCATTAGTTAGTAGTGTAATAGTTTTTGTGAAGCATGCAACAGTGATGACGTCAGAGTTGGAGCATTGCCAAAACGTGGTGGACGGTTAAAAAATTGTTTTCGTCTTCGTCGTCCCATCCCCATACAAGAAAACATACGAGAGTACAAAGTATAGAAATACATACAAGAGTTAATTACACATTTAGGTACTGTACCGCATTGTGTGACAATATTTTTGCATTATTCTTTAACCTGATAGCAATGTTCCATCTTAAAACTTCATAAGGGGCTCATTTATATGCTTTATAATGGACAAAAAGCATTTTATTTAATTTAGGAGAGATTTTGGATATGTTTCTGGACCCCTAGATATTTTAGACCACTGTACAGACTGAAAGCTTGTAATTCCGACTTGAAAATGATGCAACAGTGATTTTCTTGAGTCAAAACAGTTGATTTGTAGTGAAATACGTGAATATGTTGTGATTCACAGCAATGCATAATTTAGACATTTTGGATAGAGCTGGTGACGCTGGGTACACTGCTTAGTTTTTGCTTCATACATCTATACTGCCCTACAAAGCCTAACTGCAGTAACTACGCAAAGGGTGAAACTGAGAAAAATGGCTTTAAAGTATTTTAACTGGCCAGCCAAATGGGTTACAGGTATATCAATGATATTGAACTAATTGTACATGTATTCATGAGATAATTTTTATGCCCAAAAACCATGACGGCTGATTTGACCTTTGACCCCAAAAATGTAGTTACTGCACTCTGCCTTTGCATTGCCTTAAATGGTTCTAAGAGCAATGCAAAAGCAAAGTGCAGTAACTACAATGTTCTCAGCTTTTATATTGTGTTTTCAGTGAACAAAAACTATTTTGACACTGATTTTGTTATAATTGTACTAATTGTAATTCTACTTATGGATTTGTGCATGTTTAATTAAGTCTGGACAAATTGAGAATTTTAGACGTCATATTTTAGTCTTAATATCATTTCATTTCACTTTTTTACTTATTCACCTATCTAGATAATTACTTTCCTATCAATTAAACTTTGCATCATCATCTTCAATTTCACCATTGTTGTCACCGCCACCACTGCTGTTGCCTTGATGACAATCACATTAATAATTTTCATTATCCTTGTCTTTACTATTTAACACAATGAATAAATACAAGGCTACACTGATTCACAGTAAAATTTGTTTATTATATTACATGTTTTAAACAGCGGCGACTTGTGAGCTGAAAATTGGTGGGGCGCAAAACTTTCCTTTAAACTAATCATTGATCTCAAACTGTTTTAATTAATTTTCAGTGATTAACAAGCATGCAAACGATCTGACTAATCAATTGGAAAGTGACACACAGCGTCTTCGCGTTTTAATCACTAAGCAGTGGCAGAAACTTCCTGATTTTCCTTGAGTATCAATACAATTAATCCACAAAATAGGCTACTCAATACTATCATATATAGCCAGCTCTCCCCAAATAGGCAGTTTTAGCGAGTAGCCTAGGCCTTATAGCCTACATTTATTTTCATTTTCAGTATGAAATTGTGCACATTTTTAATCAACATTATTTGCGGATACATGCACTTCTTTCTCCGCACTCGTATTCATGGCAAATATCCACAATGCGTAGGCTAGACTGTAAACAATCTTGAAGTGCATGACATGGCATCGGCGATGATGTGAAGTTACAGATGATAATGTTACAGCTTTCAGGGAGCAGGTAAACTAACGCTAGCTAACTAAACATCGCCTGTCAGTCAGCACATGTAGCGAGGCTGACCGGTGTTTTATAATGTGATTGCTAGTTTCTCAACGCTTAATGTCATCGTTACTTAGCCTACCTGGGTATTTTATTTTCAACACCAGTTCCACTATCCTCTTTCCCCTGGATAGTGCCATCTTAAACAGCTTTGTTGTGTGAGGTAAGATGGGTGAAATCGGCTGGTGGTAGAATCCCAGACAGTCGCGTGAGGTAACTTAGATGGG
Source organism: Anguilla anguilla (assembly GCF_013347855.1). Classification (NCBI taxonomy): domain Eukaryota; kingdom Metazoa; phylum Chordata; class Actinopteri; order Anguilliformes; family Anguillidae; genus Anguilla; species Anguilla anguilla. The sequence continues at coordinate 30,200,863 of NC_049207.1, forward strand.
TAGAGCGCGAAATCGGCCGGTAGAATCCCAAAGCAGACCGCAATGACTTCACTTACTGCGATCTGCCATGGTTTTGAGTCGGGTTTTGTAGTTACTGCAATTTTTATACAGTTTTTTCTCTAAAATAAAGCAAAATTGAACTCTGAAACTTCGTCACAAGATAAAACAGATATCAAGAAGTTCATTTTTAGTTATAACTTAATTTCGCCAAAAATGTAGTTACTGCGGCAGTATAGTAGTTCTACATATCCACCCTTAGATTTTATGAACTTGTGGTCAAGAAGTTTTTGATCCAGCACATGTAGGCTATAGCTTAACCTGCTGTATATATGCAATCTCTCAGTATTTCATTGTAAACTAAAAAAGTGCAAATTTTTGATTTTTTGTCTAGACAATTGCATTTGTGGCACTTTATTTCTTCCAAAATTATGAATATAAACTAATCTGTTAGTACTGTAAATTGTACAAATGTCTTGCTTCATTTAAGCCATTATCAAGTCTCTGTGATGTTCACATCTGGAGTTATAAAGCTTTAAATAGGGTACCCCCTAAATGGGCAAGGATTGGCTAGATTTGGCTTGTGCGCTAAGGGGTTAAAAGAAGCCCCCCAATTCATGCACCAGACCCATTGAATCTCTTACTAGTGGAGAGGCTACACAGGCAGCATGCATAACTAAGTACACGCAGTGGTGGCCACAGTGACAATACATAGCCAGGGGTTGTTCTTTCCTTAAAATGGCTTGCACCCCCTGCAATCGTTCCGCCATGTTTGCGGCACCGTCATAAGTTTGTCCTCGAAGTTGGGACAGAGGAAGGCCTAGACACATCATCACATCACATGCCACATTGGCTATATTTTGCCCTGTCATTTATGACACTTTGTAGAGTCCCAGGAATTCTCCTTCGGTTGTAGAGCTGCACAGTTTCCGCCAGTGTATTGAAAGTCCGGTGGCCCGCCAGGCCTAAGTTGACCCCCCGCCGGGCCTAAGCATTGGCAATTTTTTGTTTTAATGTATTTTTAAGATGTTTTTTAAGCTACAGTTACAGTGGGGCGGCTCGGTTGGAAAACTCACCAGCGACTAGGGATGTATCCGAATCCGAATACTGTATTCGGGAAAGCACGAATAATGTGATGGAAACAGATATTTCTTCTACCCGAAGTTGCTCGTTATTATTCGGACTCGGAAAAATTATTCAGAAAAAAAAGTCAGCTCCATGTCAAGTTCTCATAGCGAGAACAGAGGGCAGAGAGAGAGAGAGAGAGAGAGAGAGAGAGAGAGGCACCAGTTACACACACCAACAAACTTTGAGCCACTGCGCTGCAAAACGTTTAATAAATAAGTTCTATGCGTCAGCCATTATGTTTCTTCAAATCGATTCATATCATTGTGGATGGCCATTAGATAAAAATGCCCATTCTGTTTGCAACAGGACTTTGATTTCACCAACTAGTCGTTTCATTTACTACACTTTATTGAAAAGTGATTGGTATATTCTGTAGTCGCCCCCCACCGTGTCCGCTCACAGCAGGCAGCGGGCTGAGAGCTGACCGTTCCCGCCTATCACTCAGGGAAACTCACGCATCGAGGAGGTGTGGGAGCTAGCGAGACACAAGCCTGGTGTGGCAGCTGGATTTCTTTAAAACCCCCGCAACCTATACATCAAAATCAAGCTTAGAACCTGTAGTTCTTAGCTGTATGTGTTAATTTCCTCCATTTAAAAAAAACCCAATCGAAATATTGAAAAGACCGACGTTTCACCTTGTATTTCAGTCAATATCCATCCGTTTAAGATGTAACATGCTGTATGTATAAGTCATAGGTCTTGGTTATAATGAACATGAAATCCAGCCACCAAGGGAAAATATGAGGACATCAGATGGTTTGCAATCTATCCAAACTTAGTTCAGTGGGGGGAAAACTAAAAATAAAACAGGCAAAAAAAGTTCATGTAGGCTATTACTATTATATGTAATTACTGTTGTAAAGTAGTAATTCATGTTTCCCTAGCGAACTGCAGTAACGTTAACACGTTAACTGCAGTAAACGCGAACAAAGCATCATTGAAATTTAAGATTATTCCCTTCAACTGAAGAATGTTTCTATATTTTACTGTAAATAGTTTCTATTTCCAATGCAAAACAGAATATTTCGATTTATAAAACATTTTTTTCTGTTTATGATTGTTCAATGCACCCCAGTTAAAGGGGAGGGGGTGATGGGGTTCAGACAGTTCATAAAACTTAGTTTAGTTAAAAATAAAAAAGAGAGAGAGATGAGAAGTACAGTATGAGGATGTGGAAATATATTTCATAATTAATTATATGCCATTGCACTGCCAATAAATATTAGGTGAGAAAATACAACATTTGCCTGATTTAACATGACTTCCGGTATAAACCACACCCACTTCCGGTATTCTATCCGAATACAGATACAGATAATTCTGTTGGTTGAACGGATACAGATACAGATACAGATAATGACGTCTCTGCACACACCTACCAGCGACATCTGTTGGTTAAAACGTGAACGCACTACAGGAAAACAGCAGGTCTGAGATCAGTGTACCCTTATTGTGCGTAGAGTGACGTTCAACACTTGACGTTTCCAACTATCACAAGCTAACGTTACCTAGCAAGCCACCATTTCTTATTTAGTAGGCTAACTAACCTTGATACAAACTGCCTTATCACTTCATCTCGTCAGACAGTACATTCTTTTTATATTAACTTAAGCAGTGTGTAGGTAACATAAAACTAGTAGCATGAATGTAACATTCGATACATTGTGACAATACATGACTTATTAATCCCCATCGAAATAACAACTTCACTTGACTATTAATAACGTTAGCTTGATGACATTGATGTGCATGACAACGTTGTCATAACATTTTTCCCGACCGTGAAAACTGCCTGACTTGTTTACATTTTAGACAGATGTGAGTAAATATATCGTTGTTTCCGTCGCAGCACTTTCGACACAAGTATTATTGGAAAAATCCTAAAATTTCTTCTTACAGTGAAGAGTGCCTGACCGGCAACCGTAGAAATGTGTTAACACAGTGGCAAAATTAGGCTATATCTAGAAATACCATCTTTGGGGAAAAAAACTCTACAGTTGAGGGTCAGGTACTTTTCATGGTAAGAAGAAATTTCAGGATTTTTTCGATATTGCTTGTGTTGAAAGTGCTGCGACGGAAACGACGATAGATTTACTCAGGAGCCACATCTGTCCAAAATGTAAACAAGTCAAAAATTTTTCCCGACCGTGAAAACTGCCTATGACAACGTGGTCATTTAGCTAACTTAGCTAGCTAGCCAAACAGTCAGTAACACAGATACTTCCTTTGTGACATTTAGGGATACTGTCAAGGAGGAAAGGTACTAGAAAAGCCAAAAAACCTTACAGTTTTTGTTTAAATTTGCCCAGCAGTCCAAGGCTTGTTGTAAGATTCAGTAGGCAATCAGGACTTGAAAAGTTTTTTGTAGAGTGCAAAACCTTTGATATTGTTTATTTTAATTTAATTTAATTTCATTTCTTTTGTTGTTGTTGAAAGCACAGCATTCCAAGACTGTACATTGTTGTCAGATTCTTTGTAAGACTCTGCTATGCTGTAAATAGTTGTTGATTTTTTTAAATGTGTGTTGAATAAATGACTTATTTATAACAACATTCACATTACGTAGTCAAATCTCCAGTCAGCTTTTAGACTTAATGTAGGGCCCTATGGAATCTGTGTTATAGCTTCTTTAAATTCTCAATTCCGCGATTCCATCCATGATTCTGTTATCACAGAAACTATAGGGCCCTACCGTAATGCTGCCATCAGTCTGTCGCTGGCCCACAGGCCCCCGTCAAAAAAGACACTTGGCCGCCGGCCCGCACCGGGCCGCCGGCCCTCATCAAAAGATACTTGCCACCGGGCCTAACAACTTTTCTGGGGAAAACCCTGGAGCTGCATCTACAAAGCGCAAACATATTGACTCCTGCTCAACTCCTGATATATCCTGGGTGCCATCAATGATAAATGCGAACTGGACCACTGGCATTGATGTTATTTCCGACAATTTCTTTGACGATTGCCCATCAGCTTCAAAATTTCATTTTGCATTTGGGGACTGGTGAAATCAAAGTGACCTTTCAGCCAGGTGGTCAGCTCTGTGTCGCCTTCTGCCTTATACTTTAGAAGCTGGCTGAAATTCCCACTCTCCTTATCAACGCCTCGAAAAGCCAGGCCAAGTACTTCACACCCCAACAATCTTCATAAGATTTCTCCTCGCTTGTTGTTGCTGTCTTTCAACAGGCTTTGGCTCCTGAATCTGAGTCATCACAGCTAATTTGTGACACTGGCTGTCTTTATGTGCACTAAATTTCTCCAGTGCCTTCTTCCAATTTTGAAAGCCAGTACTGACAAAAGCTGAATCTGCTTTTGACACAAGCTTAGACTTTTGTGTTGCAAAGTATTTAGCACAATAGAAACAGAGGACCCCCTTTAAGGAAGGGCTGTAATGCAGCCAAGTATAATCTTTAAACCATTTCTCCTGAAAGTAGAGTGTCCTATTTGATAGGGTTTGTAGCAGCCAATAATGTAATAACTACCGTTAATGTAATAACTGACAATAACGTTATAATTTTTCCGTTCATAATGTAATAAAAGTCGATAATGTAATAACTGACCAATAATGTAATACATTTTCTGAACCAATAACGTAATAACTTTTTGCATATAATGTAATACGTTATTGCATTATTGGCTGGTTATTACATTATTAGCTGGGTTTTTAAAAAATCATTAAAAAATGTAATAACAGGAGCCGATAATGTAATAATATACTTATATCGCTTTAAGTTTTATTTATTGGCTATAAAGTGTCACACTTCCATGACTTACCCTTGCTTCCTCTTTCAAATAGCTGCTCAAAAACCTGACCACACGCGCACACACACACACACACACCTACTCTCTCTCTAGGAATTATGACTATTTATTTGTTTGTGGTGCTTGGTTAGACTTATCTCCAGCCCTGCCTTCTACTCCTTAACCATTTGAGTACCAAATGAAATGCGAGCACATATGTTTGCAAACACAGACAATTACTCTTATGTCATATAATATGAAATCTATACCTCTTTGAAGATGCTTTGTCCACGAATACAAAGACCACCATTTCTTCTCATGAAAAATGTCATCTTTAATTAAATGTATTTAAATATGTTTTGTGTAGCGACCCGGTTGGAAAAGCTAATTTCTCCGATGCAGTTTACTGGCGGTTGATTTAATTAGCAGTATTAATGTGACGAGAAGCGCCTTGTCATTTGAATGCATAACACGCAATTCCTTGAAGAGTCGACACATTTTATGCGTGACAGTTTAACTGTTAGGTACTTGTAAACCGTACTGTTATATTTGTCGTTTTTTATTAATAAAAAATCTATTGCATATATTGTTGGTGCTCCTTACATTTCGGTGGGTGTTCCTAAGTTTTTGAAGTTGGGAGCACCAGTGCTACCAAGTAAAAAAGTTAATTTCGAGCCCTGATATATTACTGAAGCTGCACTTCCCTGGCATATTGTCGGCACAGTAGGGCCTACGTTTACTAACTGCTACATCAGCAGAGGCGTGCCTGTAAACAGACTGAGCCGGACCGAATTAACCACCAAAAGCCACCAAAATACCGCAAAGGTTACGTGCCAATTTACGTTTTATTACATTACATACTATTTTTTATGATTGGATTAATTAGTAATTATATTTGATGCAACTTTAGCTATATTTCCATTACTTTTCCAAAACTTTTCAAAAAATATTATTTTCCATAACTTTTCCAGGGCCTGGAAATTGCATTTCAAATTTCAATGACTTTTCCAGGTTTTTCATGACTGTACGAACCGTGTATTCAGCACTCTCTCTCTCTATGTACTATATATACCAAACCTGACTCCTGAAAGATTACATGAAAATGTATTACCAAATCAGAATCCTTGCCCTATTGACATCCCTGGCTATTTTAATACAGTCATGACAAGCTCAACAAAGAGTCTAAAACCGAAGCAAATTATATCTATAGTTCATTCTTTTTTATTTTTGCCATTTTCTCCATTTTTAGTCGTTATACCAATTCTCTGTGTGTATCACGGTCCTGGTCGATGCGCTATCCTCTGTTGGTCTGGGGAGGGTGTAGACTATCACATGCCTCTGATACATGTAGAGTCGCCAACTGCTTCTTTTCACCTGACAGTGAGGCAGAGGTGGGAGTAAGTCACACTTGTGCAAGTCACAAGCAAGTCTCAAGTCTTAACCTTCAAGTCTCAAGCAAGTCCCATGTCACTGTGTTTAGACTCAAGCAAGTCAAGTCAAGTCACCATGAAAGAAGTGCTTAAAACAAGAGAGAAAGGGGCACAATGGCAAGCCATGTCATGAGAAAACTGCACCTGTTAGTGAGTTAGTTAGTTTCTACAACTAGGGATGGGCATGGTTAGAATTTTATCAATACCAATACCACTATTGATACTGCTTATCAATACCAATACTTATCAATACTCTTATCGATACTTCCTAATTTGGAGTGAAAAATACATGTTGTTAAAAGAATTATCAGTACTACTTTTATATTAGTTTGGGCAAAAAATATTTAACAAAATAGTTCTGTTGAAAAAATGAAACATAGGCCTACATATTCCTTCATGCTAAAAGACATTGTTTATTATTATGATAACAAAAATAATAAAACATTGGAATATGTAGTTAACTTCTTTATTCTTATTGCAAAATTTTTTGTTCATAAACAGAAATTCTCTAACTCCCGACCTGCCTTGCATCTCTTTTTGATTGAATTGGATTCACTTCTATCGTCAATTAAAATACTAAAGGACAATAAAAGTCAAAAGTTGATAAAATATTTACAAATTTTTTTTTTGAAGAACCCCCTGTTGAAATGTAACTGAAATAACTGGTTATTCTCACTCCTTACCTTTGTATATCTTAATGTATATTCATTTTAATTTAATTATTTGTACTATTACTGACTAGGGAATGTCTGTATTCACACTATTCTTTTCCTTACTTTAAAAAAAAAATTTTTTTTTTCCTTCACCTTTTGATCTTTGGTAATTTATTATTTTTTTTCCTATTATTTTATATATTGTACCATGTCTTCTGTTTTTCAATAAGATACTGTAACATTTGAATTTACATATTGCTGTACTTTCCTGCTTCAACCTGTACTTTGTAATTTCTACCAATAAAAATTAAAAAAAAATTTAAAAAATTAAAAAAAGAAGACGTTAATAGTACGTCGCCACAACCACATTTTGTTAGTAGGGATAATCCCGAATTTGGGATGAACGCTGCAAAATTTTCATTTTCACGAAGCGAATTAAGAGTCTAAAGGTTTATTTGCTGGATAACATACAACACACGATAAAATCACACACACAGAATTTACCATCTTTGAAATTAACCATCTTTGTAAGACTGGCATTTAGAAAGAAACATGTTTTTAGCATTTAAGAGACCGACAAGAGCATTTAAGACTGGTTCTCAAAATCGGTCCTGGGGGCTCCTGCGTAGCCTATATTGGCTTTTCTCCATTGGTTTTGATGATGGTAAATGGTAAATGGACTGCATTTATATAGCGCTTTTATCCAAAGCGCTTTACAATTGATGCCTCTCATTCGCCAGAGCAGTTGGGGGTTAGGGGTTAGGTGTCTTGCTCAAGGACACTTCGACATGCCCAGGGCGGGGTTTGAACCGGCAACCCTCCGACTGCCAGACAAGTGGTCTTACCTCCTGAGCTATGTCGCCCCGATGATCTACAAGAAAATTTAAAAAATAGCTTAATAATAATTAGAAATTCAATGTAGGCCTACATTATTTTTGTCTTCATGCACCAGGTGGAAAACTTGCTGTACGAAGTGCGTTGTCATATTTACACGTCCGCAGATCAGTTGGTACTTGGTAGATTTGTTAATCACCGCTGACAGTGTTAATTTTTATTTGGTAAAAGTGACTTGCGAACGATCGCTCAGCTAGCGTCATCCAGCAAGTGAACACCACAAACGGCGATGGAGTAGTAGCAGTTACTGGCTCATTAACTGACTGTGGCGAAAACCTACGACGATAACTTGCTCGGTTAACAGCAGGTCTACCAGACAGTTATATGAAAAGTAGCCTAGTCAAATCACCAGTAGCCTACACATCTCTGATTGATTGACCATCAGGGTAGTCGATGTTCTTCCCCTGTAGCTCATATTGCTAATGCGTGAGTACAACATCCGGAGAATCCGCCCCTTCCTCACCACCTACGCAACCCAGCTCCTGGTTCAAGCGATGGTCCTGTCCCGCTTGGACTACTGCAACTCGCTACTGGCTGGTCTGCCAGCATCCGCCATCAGACCCCTGCAGCTCATCCAGAATGCTGCAGCGCGTCTGGTCTACAACCTCCCCAGACATTCCCATGTCACCCCCCTGCTCACTGACCTCCACTGGCTGCCTGTTATGGCTCGCATCAAATTTAAGTCCTTGGTGCTTGCATACCAGGCAGCTAAGGGGTCAGCACCAGGGTACATTCAGAGGATCATCAGACCCTACACACCAGCCAGACCTCTCCGTTCTGCCACCTCTGGACGCTTGGCACCTCCCCCTCTTCGCGTCTGCACTTCCCGCTCCCGTCTGCTGTCTGTCCTGGCCCCTCGCTGGTGGAATGACCTCCCCGTGACGGTCAGAACAGCAGAGAATCTCACCACTTTCAAACGCAGACTGAAGACTCATCTCTTCAGGCTGCACCTCTCCCCACCCCTCCCTAGCCTATAGTTCAGCTCACTGTACCTAGCTAGGATAATTTGATTATGTTAGTGTATCTGGCAGGATTGTTTTTGTATGATTAGGTGTGATTCCAGTGCTAGTTTGTACTTGGTAGGATTCTTGCTTGCTGAACAAGCTTACTCTACAGGGTTGGAGTCCTGATCGATGTGGTCACTTCTGGCACTACGATCCTTACTTCACTCTAGTGTTTCTTTTGCGCCTCTACATCATGAAACCTATGCACTTGTTGTACGTCGCTCTGGATAAGAGCGTCTGCTAAATGCCTATAATGTAAAAAAATGTAATGTGAGCTAACCACGGATAGCCTACCTAGCTCACTGGCAAGCTGATATGCTAGCTAAGCATATTCGTTTTGCTGAGAAACATAAATTGAAGATAACGGAACATAATTGTATTATTAATGTCATACATATAACGTGATTACATGACACAGTACAGTCACGGATGGAAATTAAACTCGGTAAACATTTGATAGGCCTAATATATTTTAAAACATAACGGCAGACAGTCAGCTAGCCTCAAGTTCGTTCTGCAATCGTTCATTCTGGTTGATGGGCTTTTCCGCACCAGACTGTCAATCACATTGTAAAAAACACAGAACTGCTTAACTCTATGGTTTTGGCTCCAAATCGACAACATGGCCGCGCCCGCCATTGAGCTTCAAAACGTGTTTTAGAGACCCACGGAGGGTCAACGGGTGACGTCACAGTAGCTTTGTCCCAAGCGGCCAAAACCAGACTTCGTTTTTGAAGCTCATTTCCTGGTGTTGTAGTTCCTGGTTGCTCACTAGCGCCACTACGGATGGCTCCAGTATAGGTGTTTTCATATCCGGTTTCCATGTAAGTCTACGGTACAAATGCGATCAAAATACAAAGTCAATAATTTTTTCTCACAAGAACAAATAGTCATAATAGGTGTATTTTATTCGTCTTATGACTGTCCATGGGTCGATTTCATGATTTATTGCGTCATTTGGGCACAGTGCCAATATTTGTTCTGGACCAATGAGGTACAGCTTGCGTCACTTCCGTATTACTGCAGAGGACTGAGCTACAGTAGGGGCAACAGTCTATGGTCACTGGGGTGGGCGGTGGCGCTTCTTGGCCTTGACATTGCGGCTCCGGCCACGGTCCACCTGTGCGAAGTCAGAAAATGCAGGCATCCCATTTCGTGGTGATTTCATTATGGCGTGTGCTATTTACAGCTGCACTAGACGACCATAAAATAATCCTCCTCTTACGTTTTTCGGTAGCCGAGTCATTTTTACTATTTCCTTTAGCCTACTTAACCAAATAATTAGTTGGCAGAAAGCGTAATCAGCTAACGCTTATTTGCTATATGTGGTAGTCCAGTAGCCTATGCTAAAACAGTTCGCAACTTCGGCTACCAAGCCATTTGACTAGCTAGCTAACCCTAACCGGCAAATATTCCATCTGTCAAACGTGTTTGACGGTTTGTCAGTCGTGTACATTCCGTAAATGTCTACCTGGGCTATGCTGCACGAATGTGACAAAGCTAGAAGCTAACAAGAAAATAATAATAATTAGAAATTCAATGTACATTATTTTTCTCTTTATGCAACAGGTGGAAAACTTGCTCTTCAAAGTGCGTTGTCATATTTACACGCCTGTAAATCAGTTATTAAAATACTTGGTAGATTTGTTAATCAGAGCTGACAGTGTTAATTTTTATTCGGTAAAAAGTGACTTGCGAACGATCGGTCAGCTAGCGTCACCCAGCAAGTAAACACCACAAACGGCGATGGAGTAGTAGCAGTTAATGGCTCATTAACTGACTGTGGCGAAAATCTACGACGATAACTTGCTTGGTTAACAGCAGGTCTACCAGACAGTTATATAAAAATTAGCCTAGTCAAATCACCAGTAGTCTACACATCTCTGATTGATTGACCATCAGTGCAGTCGATGTTCCCCTGTAGTTCATATTGCTAATGCGTGAGCTAACCACGCAGCTTACCTAGCTCACTGGCAAGCTGATATGCTAGCTAAGCATATTCGTTTTGCCGAGAAACATAAATTGAAGATAACTGAACATAATTGTATTATTAATGTCATACATATAACGTGATTACATGACACAGTACAGTCACGGATGGAAATTAAACTCCGTAGACATTTGATCATATATTTTAAAACATAACGGCAGACAGTCAGCTAGCCTCAAGTTCGTTCTGCAATCGTTCGTTCAGGTTGATGGGCTTTTCCGCACCGGACTGTCAATCACATTGTAAAAATCACAAGACCGCTTAACTCTATGGTTTTGGCTCCAAATCGAGAACATGGCCGCGCCCGCCATTGAGCTTCAAAACGTGTTTTACAGACCCACGGAGAGGCAATGGGTGACGTCACAGTAGCTTTGTCCATATTTTTTACAGTCTCTGCTTTGTCCATATTTTTTACAGTCTGTTTTTAACCAACCATTGCTCAGCCTATTTGACTTCTCCGATGTCTTCGTTCGCCGTGCTTTCAAAAAGGGCTTGTTAATAAAAAATAAGATAATCCACAGAGCTTTAAAAAATCTGATTATTTAGTGGTCTTGACGATGAAAATGCGTCTATTTTATAAATGAAGTTGTAAGCAAGCCTTTATTTCACTTGTACTTCAAAGCTTCCGGTGTTCATGGCTTTGTGGTGGTCATATCCCTTCAAGTTTAAACTGTTATCTTTTTGATGATTAGCTGATTTTACTAAATCTGATCCTATAAATGTTTTGACGTGAATGACAAGACGACACGGGATTTCCCAATGGTTGATTACGGATTATTTATTATTATTATGATCATTGCATATTCTTCATAAAATTGGCACGCTTGTTAACCAAGAAAATAAATTAATACAGTTTGAGATTGATTATTATGTAGGCTACGTTGCGATTTAAGCTTATGGTAATTCTTTAACCCTTTGATGCACAACATGGGTCAAAAGTGACCCAGCTGTGTTTTTATTTTCTATATCTTTGCAAAAAAATAATTTCATCATTCAGTATTCCTGGTATTCCTCAATTAACTTGTTTTTGTTCATCACAAATTCTTATTTTAATTTTTCCTTTCTTACTTTTTGAATAAAAATCATTTTTGTATCACTACCCTTCTAATGCACAACATGGGTCAAAAATGACCCGTATTCATTTCCTATGTTATTTCATGCATGGCTGAGTGTTTCTTTGCTATATCTTTGAAATAAATGTATTTCATCATTTAATATTCCAAGTATTCATTAAATATCTTGTTTTTGATTACCACAAATCATTATTTTTATTTTTCCTTTCCTACTTTCACTATGGAATTTTATATAAACTTTTGATATTTGTAAATGTTTGCAATTAGGAACATATTTACTGCAGACAACTATTCACCTGCCACACATTTCACAATTCAACACGGCTGCTTTTGCACATCTGATACATGTAAGTCTTATTTTACAATTGTTTTACCTATTTTAAGAAAATATTTGATATCTTATGAAAGATAACTGTGCATAATATTTCAACATTAGGTTAAGGTTACCTTGACCTTGACATCCATTACTAGTGAGAAAGATAAATATGTCCAATACTATTAGCTAGCTAGCTGTTGACATATTCTATTCTAGCTAGCTAACGTTAGCTAGGTCAACAAAATAAAACTCGAAATATAACAGTATATTGATGTGCATTTGAAAACATTCTTGTGCTTTTGATTTTCTTTATCCAGAGTGTTAGTATGGCTGGTCCCAGTCATTCCAGATTTACCAGATTTACTGCTAAAATGGTCATAGAGACGCTGCCCAGGACCTGCACCCGGTTCAACAGCTGTTTCTCCGAAAGATGCCTGGGATATGTCCATCAGTGACATAGAATACTCAGAATTTGGATTCAGTGGCAACATGACCATGGTGAGCTATGTGCCGAAGAAGGGAAAGGCTGTTGTCCTCCTGAGCACCATGCATGATGACAAAGCAGTGGATGACAACAGTGTGAAGAAGAAACCAGAAGTGATCCAGTACTATAACAAAGCAAAAGGAGGAGTGGACACAATGGATCAGATGGTTGGCACCTACTCATGTAAGCGGAGAACACGGAGGTGGCCCATGGTGCTCTGGTACAATGTGCTGGATGTTGCCACCCTCACTGCCTACACAAACTTCATTGCACAACACCCTGATTACATGGGTGGTGTGACCAATGCACGGTGGCTATTCATCAAGGAGCTGGGCAAAGAGCTTGTCATGCCACATATGAAGAGGCGCATGGAGGGTGCACCCCACCTCCAAAAGCATATTACAGAGGCAATGGGAAGATGTGGGATAAAAAAACAAAACGCAGCCACCACCCAGCCACAGGAGGACATCAGACAGGAGGACCAAGTGAAGAGGAAGAGGTGCAAGATCTGCCCATCTGCCAAAGACAGAAAAGTCAGCAGCTGGTGTTTCCAGTGCACCAGGCCTGTGTGCAAGGAGCACAAGCATTTAGTTGTCATTTGCGACATTTGTGAGGCATGTAAGCACTGAGATGGCAATTTGCGCTGTACTCATGTGATTTTATTTAATCAGTTTTATTTTCTTTTATTCGGTCACATTCACCACAGTTCACTACAGTACCACAACAGATACACTACAGTTCAATATCAGTGTTACCGGTTACCAGTGATATATGCATGCTATGTGTGACAAAGTGACAAATAAACATATTTGAAATATTAAATGTATTATTGTTTGGTCTAAATCACTGCTAAAATAATTCTTTTAACAAAATTATTATTATAGTATGTCTTTATATTTTTAAAATCACATGGGTCATTTTTGGTCGATGTGTGTAAACTTGATGTAGTAATACAAAAACTATTTTTTGTTCATAAAGAAAGAAAGGAAAAATAAAAATAATGATTTGTGGTAATCAAAAACAAGATATTTAATGAATACTTGGAGTATTAAATGATGAAATAAAATTATTTCAAAAGATATAGCAAAGAAACACTCAGCCATGCATGAAATAACATAGGAAATGAATACGGGTCATTTTTGACCCATGTTGTGCATTAGAAGGGGTTTGCATAGCTTGTGCATCAAAGGGTTAAAGCGTTTACTTTCTCACGTATTTACATGAGTTAACAAAATATTACCAAATTAACTAACTGAAAAAGGTCTCTCACCAAGTATTCACTTAACCCATAATCAACAGTCGTGAACAAACGTGAAACACGATGTAATCCCACTGCAGACGGCGAGAGCTACTAGGACTATAGAGCTTTAAGCAAGCCTTTGCGCGACACAATCGGAACCCGTGTAGACACACGACGCGCCGCGCTGTGTTGCTTCGCCGTGCTGCTTCCGCGCTGCTTACGCTACGAGTGCGGTGGGTGCCCGGCGTTAGGAAAAGACAACCGCGGTGCTAAGAGAATCCGACTGCACTTACACCAGAGAGACTCAATTCAACATTCCTAAACAAATTCCCCTCCCTAACAAATGACCAAAGGCTGCGAGTCCTATTAGGAGAAGGACTGACAGCCTCACTCGCAGCTAAATACGCTTTTGCCTGTCACAGCCTGAGGGACAGAGGGTGAGCATCTAACATACATATGTATGTGTGTGTGTGTGTGTGTATATATGCATATGTGTTTGTATGTATATGTATGTGTGTATGAATGTGTGTGTGTGTATGTGCATATGTAGTGATGTACATATATGTGTATATATATGTGTGTATGTACAGTATATATATATGTCTATGTATATGCATATGTATGAGTATATATAATACTCTTATTGAGAAAATACTTCTTTTTTTTCAATTAATTTAATTTAGTTAACTTAATAGATAAGTATTATGTTCCTGTCATTTATGCCGTTATTGTTGTTGCTGCTTGTCTTCTTTTTTCTTTTTAATTATATATTATTACTGTAGTTGATTACTGTTATCACTACGCTTTGGCAATATGTATTTTTAAATATGTCATGCCAATAAAGCATTTGAATTTGAATTTGACTCAAAGCGAGAGGCTCAAATAACCCGGATATCCGGAGTCCAGTTTTAGACAGTAATTTGGACAGAGGATCTGTCTATTTTCCCTCCTTGCATTGCATTAGAGAGAACCGGATGGAGCCCGTATTATTAGCATTTGCTTATAACTGAATAGGGATTGAATGTTCAAAACATGAATTCTATTAACTGGATTACGTTTGGAAAGCAATACGATGAAAACGAACATTCTAGTCACACACTATTTTTGCAAAAAGGCAAGTTTGTTGTTTGGACTACATATCCCATCAGGAGTACTGCATCCGGCTTCTCTGTTTGGTTTTCATATGAATAAGTTGTACCAGAGAGACTTAGACCTGGTTGTAGCCCTCTGGTTGTCCCTCTATGTAGCTACATATTCATGATTTCAAGACTTCCGTAGCTAGAGCTAGTTTTGTCCAAAACTAGATAATCGTGAACGTTAACTATGCTAGCTTTGCTACTCGAGCTTCCATATTAGGCTATGTGAAACTAGCTATCCTAATATTAATGTAACGTTATACCAGCGACGTTTAGTGTACAGTAACATTATCACGACTACTCTCTTGTTACTACTATACGCTAGCTCACAGCTGTGCTATTACAGCAAATAGTGGTAAGTTAGCTATAGACTAACGTGTCTATAGCTATAGCTTATAGCATACAGCAGTTTTGACGAGGGTTAGCTAGGAAGCCAGGCAGCCAAGCAGCTTGCTTTGGATGAGCGGTAGCGATATTTTACTGTTTGTTTTTCTTCTTATCTATGTCTTGTAACGATTATCTTTGAACGTGTAATAAACTATTTTAATGTAAAATTAAGTGTGTTCTCCTTTCACCGTGTTGTACGCCAACAATTTGTACGTCTGCGCATGTAACTACATTGGACTACAATCAGTCATAAGCAGTGTGAACTGGAATCTGAGCGAGTCCACCATCTTCTTGTATAAATATCTTTGCTTACACTAGGCTACGTAATTATGCGACGGCGGATGTTATTGACGTGAGTCTGCCGTGGTGAAACTACAATGTTCCAAAGATGGACAACTAAAAGCGCAGATAGCAGATAGATACTTCGCCCCGTGCATTCTTACCGTGTTGTTTCGTGCAGGCTATATAAACGTGGCAACCCGGTGAAAAATATTACTTCATTGCCAAGGTTGGAATTTAAATAAAAAAGGAATATAGGCTACCAGTCACAAAAGTGAAACGAAATGTTTGTCACATTGAGAATGGTTGCTCACGCTCACCCTCCTGTCCACTCATATTTATCGACATTAATCCCAATTAGTATGATTGTATGAAAATAATTCATTAAATCTAATCAAGACCCTACTTACCCTTACTACTGTACATATCATCATTCATAAGTTTCAAACATGTGGAATTAAAAACATAATCTGGCTAAAAACGTCTCAGATCCCCTTTTCTTGAAAGACAGACTTCTGTGTTATGGTTAATATGCTGATTATGATCTGATTATAAGCCTATGCATATAACAGCTTAAGAACCACCACACAACTCAGTCACGTTGATCGTTTGTTGTTGCTGCCGTAAGGAATTGTGGGACGGCATTATCTCCTTTCCTTTCGTAAAGGACAGTCCATTGTGCCCTATGCTAAAGGAGATAAGATATGAAGCATTGAAGCACCTTTCCTTAGCATTTAGAGAATTCGAACAGCTCTTATCATGGCTGCCACTTAGATACTTCCGGGTAATTTCACTCAGTTAGGAACCTTCCTAAGCAAAAAAGACCATTTGGACGCAGCCTTAGTCTACCGAAGTGTTCATTCAGGTTATATTCAGATTTCAGACAGGTAGACACCCTAGCTAGCAGAATGCAAATACCTAGCTAGTCGAACGTGAACAATCCCTTAGCTATCATAGCTATATATCCTGTACTTAGCCATAGACTAGCTAGAGCTAACTTCAGCTTGCACGTTAACTAAATGGCAGCCTAGTTATCATACAAACATCGTGAAAATCACAGACGGCTGCCTTTCAGAATTGACGTCCACATAAAATAATGGCTATTCAAGTCAGCTAGCTAACACCAACCAATCGCATGATCCCAGTATGCCATTTAGCCAACAAGCTCTCGCAGGTGAGCCAAGGACACTGACAAGCCATTAAGATAGATTAGACATGTTCCAGGAGATCAACGTCCACGTTCTACATGATCAAAGATCGCATACGTAGCAACAAAAATCATGTTATTCTTCCAGGTTTTTTGACTAAGACACTCAGAAGTAAGGTAGGCTACAGCTAACTTCAGCTACCAACGCTAGACAACCGACCTGTATTGTTAGCTAGCTAACGTTAACGAATCCGCTATATCAGTAAATTTAAGCAGCTGCCTACCCAAGCTTGACACTGGACCGAACCCTAAAATGTGAACGTAGCTAGTTAACTTGTGAAACGACAATACGTCACCTGATCTAGCTAGCTAGTATTGGCAGTCACAGTCAACGTCCTCTCTGGTCTAATAGGTAACCGAATGACCATTAGGTACTAAACGGCTAATTATCTGGCTGCATATACACCATGTATGACACTCCAAAATGAAACTCTTTGATTGACTTGAACTGACCGCTGGTTGACTTCATGTAAGCAATTTGTGAGATTAGACTGATCAGACGGTCAACAGTCGGCCGACTTCGGCTCCCCGGCCTACCAGCACAAACGGGAAAGGAGAGGCCCGAGTGATCATCCCACACAAACGCAAGTGATACCATACTGCTGTTAAACCTTACCCGCTGCAGTATCCTTCTGAGCATGATGTCGGGTTGTCGCTGTATAATCCTAAATCAATCCAAATTAAAAGGGAAACTTTAATTCCGTGTCACGTTGTCCTGGAACACCACACCAAGCCCGCCCCGAACCTCGACCCTCCTCTGTAGGGATACAACACAGGGAGGTGGGTGGAGCTTCGTGCTAAGTGACATCCACTGAACTGTGGGAAGTAATACACTCGACGAGAGGCAATCATCTCTACATGTGGTTGTGGCGACGTACTATTAACGTCCTCGTAACGTCCGCTTTACGTATCAAATTACACAGTATTAACATAAAAACGTAAGACCAGCGCCCCGTCGCTGCGACGTCGCAAAACAACGTTGTGGATACCTAACATTCAAACATATCAAACGTTTTGAGTCAATTACAACGGGCTAACAAAGAAAATCCAGAAGAAAATATTCAGCAACCGAATTAATCCGTTTGAATGTTTTGGTACGTAATATGCTGTCCCAGCACGAATGCTTTTTATTAAAAAAATTTATAAAACGAATACTAAAGCAAGAAAAGAACAGAAGAGCACACGTTATAATTCCAAGACATTGGCAGGCTATAACCATTTGAAGTTATTATGAAAATAGTTCCTCAAAAGGTTTCTAGTTCCGGGGTAAAGTTCCTGCCGTGGAAACGCGGCTATAGAGGCATGGGAACTGGGTCTGAGAAACCGGGCCAGTATTGGAGGAATTTCCTTTATGGCAGGTCGTAAAACCATTAGGCCGAGGCTCCTGTATCCCGCAAGATGGATTTCGACCTCCTGAACTCCAGGGTGCCTTTTTCAGGACAAGAACCATCTGTTTGCAGAGGTCACTGCCCGGCCACAACTGGACATTACTTGTAGACAGCGAAACATTACCCTCATGAGGAAAAAGTGAGTCGGGACACCTCCTTCCTTTTTCCTTTACTCCAAACAAGGGATCTCATACAGAAACCATGCACTGAGCTGGAAAAATACATTTTTCTTTACAGAAGCACTGTATAAAGGAAACCGGACATTTTATTCAAATGCATTATGTGATCATTAAGATTGTCAGGATGCGTGGGGGGTTCGGACCCAAATGCAGAGGGGGAAAAACACAAGCTCCAAAAAGGGTAAGAACAAAAGACTTTACTTCACAAAAAGGGAACAAAGGGAACAAAAAGCCTCGCAGGGCAACTCTTCCAAAACAAAGGAAAACTTCAGAAATACAGGAAAACCAAAAGTCCAAAAAACACGTGGGAACAGAACGTGGCAGGAACACGATCAGCGACACGCAACCAAACAACCAACAAGGATCCAGCACTGAATTCAGGAGACGGGAAACTTAAATAGGCCACGACACAGACGAGACACAGGAGGGCACAATGAACAATCAGGCCACAGAGAGGGAAGGGAAAACGAGACAACCAGCAAACAATAATTGGATAATAGAAAACAATAATACAATTAAGCAGGACACAAAACAGAAGTGCCGCCATCTGGTGGCCCAACAAGGAAAGACAGAGGGAAAACACAGAACCCTGACAAAGATATTGTTTTGTCTGATGAAATATATTGTATTAGAGTAACATCATTACAATATACTGAACAAATGTAATATCTATATTAATACACATACTTTACCTAACTTAGGTTAAAGGTGTATATTGTGGGTATTCCTCCAATCAGAATTCAGGGATCTGATTGGGTTTTAACTATTAATTTGATTAGTAGAACTGTGAAAAGGGGAGGTTTCATGACAAAGAGTGACAGTATCAAGACAGACTGTGTTATGTCTGATCTTGTTTGAAGCGCATCGGAGTGGGGAGTACAGTAATATTAATTTCATAAACAGCGGACATAGATTTCATTTCTATTCAATAACTTAGGAGAAAAACGGGGCGACATAGCTCAGGAGGTAAGAGCCCTGGGCGTGTCGAAGTGTCCCAGAGCAAGACACCTAACCCCTAACTGCTCTGGTGAATGCGAGGCATCAATTGTAAAGCGCTTTGGATAAAAGCGCTATATAAATGCAGTCCATAGTCAATTTACCAAAACCTGCATTGGTAAAATATTCTCTCAGAAGGACATCTGGAAAAGGTCATTAAAATTCCAATTTGACCACTGACTAAGCAGTTCCGAGATTCATGACCTCTGTTTGGACATTTAAGGAGAAGGGACAGAGCAATCTGGGAAGACTGTAATCGACTTCCCACACTGCGCATACTCTGTGTTCCGTGTGTAGCTGAACAGGCTGGGTAAGAACTTTTTTGTATTTATGTTCTAAAAATTCCATATTTTATAATTGACTGTGAATTTTAAGCTAATGACCTACCTGCCTGTTAATAAATTCTTCTTATTTTTAACTTGCGTGGTCTTCATGACTCTAATCCATTTTATATTCTTTTCAGCCGAAATTCTGACTAAATACTCAGGGGGACAATTCTGACTAAGACCCACTGATCAGGGGTCTAGTACAGCGAAAGTCTTTAGTGAGGTCCTCAAGTTAGATTGGCGACCACGATCTGCCCGCTGACGGGATTGGTGTTGTATTGGTTCTGGAGTTTTTGGCTTAAGAAGACCCTTGGGCGTTATACGTCGGTTCTTGTCAAATTCGCCTTAAGGAGCCCGATAAATGCGCACTGTCCTGGGCTCATAACTGTCTATGCAAAAATGAATGCATGTATTATGGTGGTCAGTCTTCTACCCTCTGTAGGCTTCACCGAACTGAGATTTAGCAATATTGCTAATCCCGGGAGCATATATTGAGGAATGATGGCACTAGACAGAGTCGAGTGTAACCACTCCAAGCTCCATGTATAGTTAAAACCAAATTTTAAATTCTAATTTCATTTGGAGTCAGATAATTGCAAGAGTAAACCATAGTAACTGTTACGCGTACTTGCTGTGGTCATGGATATATTTGATGCATTGTTCCGCTCCTGTGTGAATATTCTGATGCTCCCATTGGAATATTGACAGTCCGGCGACAGGTCAGATATATCTCTGATGACAACATAGCCCCGTGTGCGAACGGAGAGTAACAAGAATGTTACTGGTCCGTTTCAGGCCAGTCTTAAGCGGGATATGGAGCAGCGCATTCATATCTGACCCGTGGCAACGGATCCAGTGCATTCTTAAGTATAATTGTGCCCTGTTCCTACGAACAGAGGGAAAACAAATAACATCTCTGGTTTTGACTCACACCAGCCAAGGGAAAACACGCTGTGCCTTCCCCTTCAGCTACAACCCCCAATGCTAGCTTGAAAAGGCTTGCTAGCTCCAGTTTGTCGAACACCAAAAACCAAATGAACACCACACAACTATTTTATATCATATTTATGATGCATATTTTAACCAGCATGTTGATATCTCATTAGGCCATGGACAAGAGCCCCTTTTACACTGCAGGGCCGAACGGTTCTGAGCATGGAGAGGAACGGTTCCAATGGTGTTTCCACCTGGAAACGGTTTGGCACGGAATGATTACAAACCGTGCCCAGCACGATATTTTCGGCACGGTTAGACAACCGTGCTCAGTGCAGCAAAACCGTTCGGGTGGGCAGGCTTAACGACGTATTCACTGATTGGTTTCACATTACGTCAGCTTTGTGACTCTGCATACGGTCTCTTCACGTCCTCTTCCATAAGCTAGGTCAGTGGAGAAGCTAATATAAATAAAAATGCCATGAGGACTGGTTATTTTACGACCATAGAGCAATGGTTGGTAATGTTGCGACTAACCAAATTATGACCAAAGTGCAACGTTGTCATTACGTAGTGTGTTTGTTAGCTTGTCCGAATTCATATTACATATATCTGTAATTCATTTATGACTAGTCAAAATGATAATTTAAGATATCTCTAATTACATTTTGACTAGTAAGATTTCGCCATTAAGTTATATAGAACTCCAACTCAGTTTTGACTAAAACGTGAATTCCAGATATCTCCATTTAAACTATGACTAGTCGTAACTCAGATTCGAGATATCTTCACTTTAGTTATGACTAGTCCTAATTCCAATTAAAGATATTATGGCGATCTTGCCTCCGTGACTGTAGCTAGTTGTAAATATTTGTAAATACATGATCGTGTTTGTGTTGTTATTAAATGTGCTTAGCCTGTTAATAGTCGCTTATGTAGCGCTAGCTAATTTCGTTGTATTTGTGTTTGTTGGACCCTTATGCTTTTGTACAGTAGTGTTGTTAATGTCGCTGTGAATACCGCTGTAAGTAATGTTAGTTTTATGTTCTTGTTGTTGTGTGCAGCGAGTTAAGCCAATCAGGGCGTCCCAGGGCTATACAAGAGCTGGTCACCCGATCTAACGGGTCAGATCTTTAAAACTGTTAAGAAGCAATGTCTGCAATAAAGCGAAGCTCCGCTGGGGCGATTCGTAAACGGCCAACCCCGTCTCCGCCTCTGTTTTCCGCGTCGAACGCTACAATATCTTTAATTCCTTGTTATTGAAGATATCTAAATTATCTTTTTTGATATCTGAAAGTATATTACAGTCAAAAGACAATTGTAGATATGAACTGGAGGTATGACTAGTCAAAACTAAAGTGGAGATATCTTGAATGAGTTATTACTAGTTGAAACGAGACCGATCTTATTTTGGAGATATCTTCAATTATCATTCTGACTAGTCGGAATGCATTTATAGATATCTTCTATTATCATTACATTTATTTGGCAGACGCTTTTATCCAAAGCGATGTACAAAAAGTGCATTTCATGGTCATGGACAACTACAAAACACAGGTTCAATGAGATACAATACTTATTTTGTACAGCTATTTCTAGCCAAGAACACAGTTTAGTTCACACAGTGAACACTATTCTGACCTGACCTCTGCAAAGCCAACTAGGCAGAAGAATAAGCTACGGTATTAGGACAAATACAAATGACCAAATTATCATTTTGGCAAGTCAAAATGCAGTTGTAGATATCAAAAACTGGCTCCTTGTATGAATTTCCTTGTTCTACTAACGCAGCAACCACCATGTCAGACCAACTTGAACCAGAGTCAAGCGTCTTTGTCAAGGTTTTCAATGCTGCGGCCCGTGCGAGAAATTAGCTGTTAACTTTGCTTTTTTAAAACAAGATGACTGTTTAGCCCCATCTTTTTCTATTTTGTGGCATTTTTAGAGAACAGCAACCGCCATTTCTTAAACCATAATTGATCACAATAGGTTTGCAAAACATTAGGCTACATTTACAAAATATTGTATTTGCCAGATGCTTTATCCAAAGCGACGTTACAGGCCTACACTGTAAAAAGTTTTCTTGTAAAAAAACAGTAAACAGCTGGCAGCAGGGTTGCCATTATGTTACTGTAAAATTAACATTTTTTTACTGTCACTAACATTTACGGTTTTGTGCTGTTAATGAAAAATACAGTAAGAACTGTTTTTTTATTACTTTCACAGTATTTTACTGTTAACTGACTTGTTTAAAAATACATTATATAGCTGTTTTTTTTTTTTTTTTACAATATCTTACAGTTCACTGATTTGGTTTAATACACTATTTAGTTTGTATTTTTACATACATTTTAATAAACCTATTTTTTTTTAACCTAAATTAATACTGACTTAGCAGGTTATACACATAGGAATAGTCACATTACATACGATTAAAGGCACTTTTGTTAAGAAAAAGGCTATAATAGACCTTACTGGTTGTCAGTCCAGTGTTTCCCACAGGATTTTGTGAGACTATGGTGGGTGGACCTCAGACCCTCTAGGGGGGTCCGGGGATGCGCTCCCCCGGAAGAAAATTTAGTACATTCTAAAGTTAAATGCATCAATCCGGTGCACTTTGAGAGCAAAATTAAGAGGCTAGATCTATGAAGAACTTTGTGCTCTTGTAAACAATTTTGTGCCATAGTAAACAATTTAATCATAAACACATTGGTCAACACATAAACACAAAAGTCCATATTTCATGCTTCGGGGGCTTTAATACAGATTTATGATTTATCTTATAGGTAGAGGACATGGTATTCATCAACTCTCATTGCCTTTTGTAGCTGACATTTGTATTGTACCTCTCCAAAAATGAATAAAATGCTTTTTGTCCATTATAAAGCATATAAATCAGCCCCTTATGAAGGTTTAAGATGAAACATTGCTATCAGATTAAAAAATAATGCAAAAATGTTGTCACACAAAGCGGTAGAGTACCTAATGTGTAATATTTAACTCTTGTATGTATTTCTATACTCTGTATAAGAAAAATTTTTGGTTACGCTGACCTAAAAAAAACACTATTTCAAAATCGAAATTAGACATGTTAAACATTGTTAGAAAGCTTATACTCTCACCCACTGAATAAATGAATTGTCAATCAAGCCAGACTGTGCTAAAAAGGGCGACAACGCCGTAAACAACAGGTGTTGTACGCACAGCTATTTTGGAAGGTACCCAGGCATCACAAATGCAAAACAGTGTAAAAATATTTTCGGTTCATTATGAAACTGTGGTGGGACAAATTAGACCATGGCGGGCCACCACAGTCTAGGTAATTAATGGGAAACACTGCAGTCTTCCCAAAGTCTCTGTCCACAGCTGGCTACAAGCACAGAATGCAAACCATAACAAAATGTTCTTTGTGAATGAAGAACAGAGCTAAATCACTGATTTTTCAATCATATAATTACATGTGAGAGAAAGAAACTCCACAGCTTCTTATTGCACTTTACTTTTTATTTTAATATAAAGTTGTAGTCTTTTTGTTGGTGACTTTGCCACTTTTCTTTGATAACACTTTGCCCCGTCTAGCTTTGGTGCCTCTCTCAGGGTTAATTTCAATGAAGTGCCTGAAAAATGATAGTGTTTCTTCAGACACTGTGTAAAAATCAAGTTGTGTAACTCACTCAGATTAACAACACAATGAAAGGCAGCAAATGTATAGATGTGCAATAGCATGTCATCGAAAAGTTAAGAAAAATACAGGTTTTACTGAAAGTATTTAACCTTTGGATGAATTCGAGTGCGCATGCTGCCTCTTCTTGGTATTGGAGATGGTGTAGAAGGTAGAAAATAATGCAGCAAGCCCCGTCAAGAAGGTGGGCTGGGTCCCCTCACATATGATGTGGCCCTCAAAGCTGACCATCCAGCGCTGAAAACAGCTTCCTGCCATTTCACCTGAAACATAGAATTTTCCTCTGTTAAATTTATGGGTCCATGTTTGAAATTGTGTTCAGTGGTGAAAAATAATTTTACCAGTACTGGTTGTTATCCATTATGAATATTCTGTCCATCTGTTTCTATAGTACCCTGAATCAATATTTCTCTAACAGTTACTACCTCTCATTTCAACTGTCCCCAATAACAATAGTTGCACAGTCACATGCAGAGATGTGAAGTTTTTATTGTTACAGAATAGTTATTGTGATATAAATGTGTGCAACTTGTTTGGCTTGTGCCAGAAAGATGAACAGCTGTGTTTTTTTGATGCTCATACACAGGGGTTAAATTGGGATTTGGGAGGTGGGTGGACCCTGAGATCCAGTGGGAGGTGGGTGAAAAAAGGTACAAACCAATGAATGTCTCAGCTCAAAATAGTTATATCTTTAATGTATTTGGCACATAATTGTAATTAAGGAAAACAATGTTTTGAAAAGAATGTATACTATTGATGCAAGCTTTTACATAATATATTTCAAGTTTATTGAGTGTCATTAATGCTGAGAATTATTTTTACCCACAAAAATAATCGGTCATCCTCCTCTTGTCCTCACTTTCTTCCTTCTTTATCCATCTTTCTTAAACTGGTGAGGCGCAAAACTTTCCTTTAAACTAATCATTGATCTCAAACTGTTTTCATTCATTTTCAGTGATTAACAAGCATGCAAACATCTGACTTATCAATTGGAAAGGGACACAGCTTCTTTGCATTGTGTTAAGGAGATTAAATGATAAATGCGATTTAGAAAAATCCGTTTTAATCAAGCAGCGGCGGAATCTTCCCGATTTTCGTTGAGTATCAATACAATTAATCCACAAAATAGGCTACTCAATACTATCATATATAGCCAGCTCTCCCCAGTTTTAGCGAGTAGCCTAGGCCTTATAGCCTACATTTATTTTCATTTGCAGTACGAAATTGTGCACATTTTTAATCAACATTATTTGGGGAAACATGCACTTCTTTTGCCGCACTCGTATTCATGGCAAATATTTGCAATGCGTAGATTGTAAACAAAACTGTGTGGTAGGGTGGGCGTGGTTTTGCGTTGGCTGCAGAGAGAGAGAGTGAGCGGGGCAGCTCTCGGACTCTGCGCCACAGCTGTTGGGGATTGCTAATCAGCAATCCGATGTTTAATTGTTTGATTGATTGACAATGTGCTGATTACCTCGACAGTGAGCCTGGGCGCTTAAAAGGCGGTCTACGGAGGCAGACGGGAGTGCTGACTGGAGACGGAGGTGTGCTGCGAGAGGCTGTAGCACAACTTGTGTGTTTGGTACGAAAGCCACGTGGCGGCCGCAACAAAATAAAAAGACGCATTCGCGTCCTGAAAATAAATCCCGTCTCTCTCTCGTCTGTTAAACCGAGCGGTGGCACTCAGCTTGCCACAAACTGAAGTGCAGGTTTTGTTTTTGCTGGTTATTCTGAAAGCTAACACGCTAGATAACAGACTGGTGTATCTTGTTTGTTGAATGTAGACTACTTGGTGATTAATTCGGATTTTTAACGGATAAATTGAATTTATGATTTAACTCCCCTAACACGGTATGAAGACGCTGCTAGGCTAGGCTACTTGCCATTTGATTAATCCGATCGTTGGCACGCTTGATTATAAAGGGAAATTACTAATGAAAACAGGTTGAGATCAATGATTAGTTTAAAGGAAAGTTTTGCGCCCAACAGCTCACCAGTCGCCGCTGAATAAAACATTATGTATGTGGGAAATATTCAATCCTAGCTTAGCTGCTGACCAGCAACCTGCTGATTTTGCCCAAGCAATCAAAGTTGCCGTTAATAATAGCCGGCGTTTGTGGGGGCTGTTTATTCATCTCTCTTTAAAATGTTGCATAGATGAAATTACATGTTAATGAAATTATCTACCGCGTCCACTTCCAAACAACCAAGATGATCAACAATATTTTTCTTCCTGTGCCTGTCTATATAAACGACTGTTCTTTCTGAGTTTTTTTTCTTCGGATTTTTGATTGGTTGAGCGAGTAACTGGCTAGAGGGAACACATGGACTGGATTGTCGTAGTTCTTTGTAAAACTGCCGGTCAAAATTATTTTTTTATTTACCAAAGGTGGGTGGACGCCGTCCACCCGCGTCCACCCCCAATTAATCCGCTGGTCGCGCGTTTCCTCGGCCCTGTTCCTGTAAAACATTATCTCGTTTAACACTCTCTCAGAATTTTCTCCCAGTTTGTAGCCAGCTCGCCCGCCTGCTTTCCTGCTCCTGTTCTGTGTTCGTTCTTCCCCTTGTTAACCGTTGTCCGTCTTTTGTTTCCCCAGCTCTGTCAGTCTTCGTGCTCGTTTCTTGTCCCGTCTCCTTGTCTGTCGCCATTTTCCTCCCTCTTCAGCCTGCCGGATCCTTTCGCCGGCCTCCCACTCCAGTTTCATCCTGCCAGGCTAGTCCAGTCCAGTCCAGTCCTGCCAGTTCAGTCCAGTCCGATCCTGCCATTCCAGCCCAGCCCAGCCCAGTCCAGCCCAGTCCGGTGACAGTCCCCGTGGGATCCAGCCTGACGTCGCCTCCGCCGCAACTTCCCGTCCAGCCCAGTTCCGTGCCAGCTCTTCGCTGTTACCCGAACTGCGTCAGCATCTGGCTCTGTTCCAGTCTCCCTGTCTGCGTCAGCCCGAACCAGCATCGCCATCCGCATTACCCCTGTCTGGCTCTTTGGCTTTCTGAAATAAATCTCTCAGTTTACATTCCCAGAAATACCTGTGTCTGAGTCCTGCATTTGTGTCCACCTGAACAGTACCACATAACAGAATAATCTGGCCAGTAATGGATCCAGCGGACCCGGACCAGATGCAGATTGCACTCGCCAGCTAGGGGGTGCTCATGGGGCAGCATGAACAGACCCTCCGGGATCTCACAGACCATCTGAGATCGCTAGCAGACAGCGTGCGACAGATCGGCAACCAGGTAACCCAGCTCACGGCCGGTCCCTCTGTTCCAGATCCCTCAGCTCCTGAACTGCCTGCAGACCCACTGGTCCCGGTACCCAGGGAGCCCCATATTCCTGCACCAGAGCGCTATGCTGGAGACTTGAGGAAATGCAAGGCCTTTCTAATGCAATACGACCAGATATTTTCCCAACAACCCATGACTTACTGGGAGGATCAAGCTAAAATTGCATTTATCAGGGGTCTCCTTACGGGTTCTGCTCTGGCTTAGGCAACCGCAGTTTGGGACAGACCGTATTCAGCCCACCAAACCTATCCCAGTTTTGTTTTTGAAATGAGGAAGGTGTTCGACCACCCAATGTGCGGCAGGGAGGCGGAATGGCGCCTTCTTTCCCTACAGCAGGGGTCCCGGAGTATCGCTGAATATTCGGTTGAGTTTCAGACCTTGGCAGCCGAGTCTGAGTGTAATAAACATTAATGCTGCGTTAATGTTCCACAATGGCCTCTGCGACTTCGCAAAGGAGGAACTAGCGGTGAGGGATGATTCTAACAATCTTGACTCCCTGATCTCCCTAGCTATCAGGCTGGACAACCGCCTCCGTGAGCATCACAGGGAAAGGGCTCGGCGTCCAGCACCTGTCCCGTCGACTGTGCAATCCAGTCTAGCTGCTACTCCGAGACCCCGTGCACCTCCCAGTTTCCCCAGTTCCATCACTGCCACCGAAGAACCGATAGAGATAGGAAGAACCCACATCCATACCTGCAAACTAGTCGCTTTTCGGCGAAATTTGCCGTTTTGAATCCAAAATAAGTCGTTTGTGTGATTTGTGTAGATCAGTTGTTCAGTTATCTTCAATTTATGTTTCTCAGCTAAACATCAGCGAATATGCTAGCTAGCATGCCAGTTTGCCAGAGGTAGGTAGGCTAGCCATGGTTAGCTCACGCATTAGCACTAAATGTCCCACAGAACTGCTGTTAACCTAGCAAGTTTTCGCCACAATCAGTTAGTAATGAGCCTATAACTGTTACACCACTGCCGTTTGTGGTGTTCACTCGCTGGGTGACGCTGTCATTAAATTTTTCCCGACCGTGAAAACTGCCTTACATTTTGGACAGATGTGGCTAGTGCGTAAATCTATCGCTGTTTCCGTCGCAGCACTTTCAACACAAGCAAAATCGGAAGTAAGTAGCTAACTTAAGAAGTAAGTAAATTTTATTTATAAAGCATACTTAAAACAACTGGCGTTGACCAAAGTGCTGTGCATAAATAAAACGCAAATAAATAATACACAAATAAAAAAGAAGCGATATCCTAAAATTTCTTCTTACCCTGAAGAGTGCCTGACCCGCAACCGTAGTAATGTGTTAACACGGCGGCACAATTATATCGACAAATACCACCTTTGGAAAAAAGGCTATATGCTATAACTGCATTTAGATCAAACCTACTAGATTATGCATCACAAAAAAGAACGTTCGTCTATCTCGCTCAATTTGTTTATAGTAGGCTACCTGCACTGCACCCCCTTAGAAATAAAAGGAAAAGAAAAGAAAAACTTAACTGTAAACTGGCTACATGTGAATTATAAACCCGAAATATAAACCCACTAGTCTGACTTTGAAAACTTTGGACCTAAACAGGCTCATGTTTTATTTAATAAAATTCAAAAGTGACTTAATTAGGCTAAACATCCAGTCAGAACTAGTGGCTTAATAGCCTACTAGTTCAGTAATTTAGTATCATTTTCTGGAGCCTACATGAGTAGCTACACTTGATGTACTAAAAGTTGTAAAGGGGTTCAAGAATAATTCATCCGTAGTTGACAGGAACTCCAAGAGGCAATTTGTACATATGATTGACTGAAATACAAAGTGGGCCTAGGCATATCCACTAAATTCTAAGCAAGCGTAGGATATAGCATAATGCATTGTGGATTTTGTCTATAGGATTGGGGCTCTTAAAAGAATTCTCACTGTCTGAGGATGGGAATTTGGGAATAAGGTGCTTTCCTATTATCCTACTTGAATAGCCAGTTTTACACTGAAGGGAACTTTGACAAGATGGACCCAATAGTGCTCCTATTTTAGGAGCATTTGCTCCTGAAAATTTATGTGTGCCAACAGGAAAAGTAATTTAGGAGCACATCTACTAATTGGGATGCATTAGTGTGCTCCTAAATTTTTCAACACAGGAGCACATGTGGCCCTTTGAAAAAATTGTTAGCGTAGAGCCCGGCCCAATACTCTATCTTGTCAAATATTATATAGCCTATATATATATATATATATATATATATATATATATATATATATATTACATTATATTACAGGCATTTGGCAGACGCTCTTATCCAGAGCGACGTACAACAAAGTAAATAACCATAACCAGGAACAAGTGTGTTGAAAACCCTAGAGAGAAGTTCCGTTCCAAGTGCAGGGAACAACTGCATAGTTTGACTTGGACCCTGTAGGTTAAACTGATTAACACAACACAAACAAGAACAGCAACAACGCAGTCTATGCAAAAATACAAGGAGTAGTTAAGAAACGAGTGCATTAACTAAGTCAACTACGAAACAGCTACCTAGTTACAAGTTACAACCCTAAGCTTACAGTCAATTTAGATATATATACATATATATATACACACACACACACACACACACAAATATATGAGCACACTAATATAGGATACTTTCATAAAATAAGAAAGTGTACTTGGTTCACTTTTGTATGTATACACATCATGTATACACATCAGGAAAATATACTTAAGCTTATACTTGAATTTATTTGCAACCTTTAGTATACCAAGTATTCTCTTCTCGTAGGCTGCAGAAATAATAAATACTTAACTAGTAGTAAGTCACTAGTGCTCGGAGGATGTTTAAGTTTTACTAACTAAAACGAGAGCCAGTTTCGTCACAAAGCTGTCAATGTCAGACTAGTGGGTCTATATTTAACGTCAACTTGTAGCCTACAGTTTAAATGTAATTAAATTTTTAGTAAGGGGTGGTTTTATGGTTTTAAACACTCCGCGCTATGATGGCATTATAAATAGAAGTGTGTGATTGACGAGCGTTTTTATGTTTTATGCATTGTAGGTTTGATCTAAATGCATTTACAGAATATAGCGTTTTTTCCCAAAGATGGTATTTCTCGATAAAATCGTGCTGCTGTGTTAACACATTACTACGATTGCCAGGCACTCTTCACGGTAAGAAGAAATTTTAGGATAGCGCTTCTGATATTGCTTGTGTCGAAAGTGCTGCGATGGAAACAACGATAGATTTACCCAGGAGCCACATCTGTTCAAAATGTAAACAAGTAAGGCATTCTTCACGGTTGGGGAAAATTTTCCGACAACACTAGCTAACCTTTCGAAAGTCACGTTAAACAAGTAGAAATTAACGCCATCCGCGGTGATTAACAACTATACCAAGTATTTTAATAATGGCTTTGCAGGCGTGGATTTCAAATTATTTGTATTTTCTTGTAGACCATTAAGAGCAATGGAGAAGAGCCAACGTCCTAATTGTCAAATTGTCTGTACCCACCACTTACAGCAAAGTGGTGCTAGTTATTTTTGGCTGGACCGCAACAGCGGGGCAGTTCTCAAAACCATACTAGGTTTTGACCTGGTCTTGTTTTTAATGTGAAAGAAAACCACTGGGTGCCCTACTGACGGATGCTGAGCTGAAAAATGAGCAGGCAGAAAATCCCTTAAACTGATTAACGTTATTATTGGTGTCAGCTTGTTTTTAATTGTTGTGCTTGATTAGAAATGACAAATCACTAAATATGATAGAGACAGTTCTCCTCAATTAGTTTAGACGAGAAAAACATTCTATTTGCGTCGCAAAATTGTGCACATTTCAATCGACATTAGCATAATAAAAACTGGATTACCGTACACACTCAGAAAATGTTCATGGCAAAGATCTGGAATACGCAGATGTTGTCATTTGAACGAGTACCGGTTAGATGGCATTTTTGAGTTTATAATTTATTTTGAATTTATTTGATCTTGATAGCATGGCGTGATGAAGGAAACTGTGTTTATCTACAACTGAATTATTCAGATCGTGGGCAGATTTGTTAATCAGGGAAAATGATTGAAAGTTAAGACTAATAATCAGGTGAAGTTTTCTGCCTCCTCGATTTTCAGCTCAGCAGCCACCACGGTGCCTTAAGTTAAACTGTCAGTACTAGTCAATTAAATAATGTGTGTAATGGAACACACCTTGCCACACCATATTGCCACTATAAAAACTCTCTCTCTTTCTCTCTCTCTCTACCAAAATATAACATAAGCTGTGTTTCCCATTTGATTTGTCAGTTGTTGTGCATATTGTGTTTTTTTTTTTTTTGTTTGGTCAACTTTATTGTATAGTGAATGCAATGCATTTTAATACAATTTTGGACCCGGTTCTCTCTTGACTTTTTTTTTTTTTTCTATTTTTTATTAAGTGCCCTGAACTGATGTCCGCCTTACATTAGTTTGTAATGTAAGGGGAACATTAGCAGTAAGATTACATTAATTCTAGGGTGAGTTTTTTCCTATATCCTCATGCTAAATTCGACTGTAAATCCACATTTTAAAGCTGATATTTAAAACCTTTTCTTCCCGGGGGGCATGCCCCTGGACCCCCCTAGGGGGTTCGCATCTTTGTCACCTTCAGGTCTGCACATCACTCCAGAAGAACGCCTCCGGAGACAAGGTTCGGGGCTCTGCCTCTATTGTGGTCAACCCGGCCACTTCTGGTTTGCCTGTCCAGTTCAGCCAAAAAAATGGGCTCGCCAGTGAGAGTGGGGATGCTGGTGAGCCACACTATTTCCCCACACACCACTTCGCACAATCTCCGACTGGACGTCACGCTGGTGGGAGGATCCCAGCCTCTCTCGCTGGTCGCACTGGTGGACTCTGGGGCTAATGCGAACTTCCTGGACACCGCCTTAGTCTCGCGAACCGCCACCCAGCCATTCGACGCCCCCATGAATACCTGTTCACTGGATGGAAGAGCCCTACAACTCTTGAGTACAGGTAATCATCATGAAACTACGCAATTTCACGTCATTCCTTCTCCGAATTCCCCCATTGTACTAGGTCAGCCCTAGCTCAGACTCCACAACCCACACATCGACTGGTCCACCGGTAAGGTGCTGAGCTGGAGTTCACATTGCCACTCCACCTGCCTGGAGTCCGCTCCTGCGCCAGCAGAGGTCGCTGACTCCTCACCGGTCGCCGAACCTCCTGACCTGCGTTCCCCCTGGGTACCATGACCTGGGAGAGGTATTCAGCAAACACCGCACCCTCTCATTGCCCCTCATCGCCCTTATGATTGTGCCATAGATCTGCTTCCTGGAGCCCCCCTGCCATTGAGCCGGCTGTTCAACCTGTCCCGACCTGAGAGGAAGGCGATGGAGACTTATATTCACGACTCCCTCATGGCAGGAATAATAAGACCTTCATCTTCCCCAGTGGGAGCTGGGTTTTTTTTGTCGCTAAGAAGGATCAGTCTCTGCGCCCCTGTATCGACTACTGGGAGCTTAACAACATAACGGTAAAGAATAAATACCCTCTTCCATGAATCAACTCTGTCTTTGAACCCCTCCAGGAAGCCACCATCTTTTCTAAACTGGACCTCCAGAATGCATACCACCTGGTTCGTATAAGAGAGGGTGATGAGTGGAAGACCGCACTCACTACCCCACTGGGCCAGTTCGAATACCTGGTCATGCCCTTCGGTCTAACTAATTCCCCTGCTGTTTTCCAGGCTCTAGTTAACGACGTTCTCCGAGATCTGCTGAACCGATCCGTTTTCGTTTACCTTGATGATATTCTCATATTCTCCCGTAATCTGGAAGAACACACCCAACAAGTGAGACAAGTGTTACAGCGATTACTAGAAAACAAATTATTTGTTAAAGCAGAGAAGTGTGAATTTCATGTTACCTCTGTGAGTTTCCTTGGGTACATCATCGGAGATGGACTGGTGAGGACGGATCTGGAGAAGATTCAAGCCATAGCAGAGTGCCCCAGACCCTCCTCCCAGAAGCAGCTCCAACGGTTCCTGGGCTTCGCAAATTTTTATCGACGATTCATTCGTGATTACAGTTGGGTGGCTGTGCCCCTTACCCGTCTTATGTCATCCTTCATCCCTTTCGCCTGGACCCCGAAAGCCGACGCCGCTTTCGCTGGCCTCAAAAGACGATTCACTTCAGCACCAGTCCTGGTCCACCCCAACCCTTCTCGCCAGTTTACTGTGAAAGTGGATGCATCAGAGACTGGAGTTGGAGCGGTTTTGTCTCAGAGGTCAGTAAAAGACCAGAAATAACATCCCTGTGCTGCCTTCTCCCGCAGACTGTCACCGGCAGAACGGAATTATGATGTCGGGAATCGGGAACTGCTTGCGGTGAAGCTGGCCCTGGAAGAATGGAGGCATTGGCTGGAGGGAGAGCTGGACAACCTTTCATCATCTGGACGGATCACAAAAACCTGGTGTACATCCAGACCGCGAAGAGGCTAAACTCCAGCTAGGCTCGCTGGGTGCTTTTCTTTGAACGGTTTAATTTCACACTTACTTACCAACCCGGTTCCAGGAACGTAAAGCCTGATGCACTGTCCCGCCAGTTTACTGCCAACAGCAGCCCGACAGAACCCGACACCATCCTGCCCTTATCATGCGTGGTGGCTGCAGTCTCCTGGGAGATCGAGTCGGTGATGAGAGAAGCTCAGCAGAGTTGAACTAACCCTGATCGTTGCCTGTTTGTGCCAGTTTCTGCCTACTCCTAGGTCCTGCAGTGGGTCCACTTCTCCCGATTCGCTTGCCACCCGGGAATACGCCATACCCTGTCCCTTCTAAAGCATAGTTTCTGGTGGGAATCCATGGAGGCAGATCCCCGGTCCTTTGTCCTCGTCTGCACAGTATGCGCACACAGCAAGTCCTCGCACCGTCCCCCTGCCGGTCTCCCCCACCCCCTACCTGCCTCCGGCTGGCCTTGGAGCCATATCGGGCTCGACTTTGTTACTGGACTCCCACCATCCGAAGGTAATACAGTCATCTTGACCATCGTTGACCGATTCTCCAAGACAGTCCACTTCGTGCCCCTCTCCAAACTTCCCACGGCGCTGAAAACCACAGACCTCCTCGTGCACTACGTGGTCCGTCTCCATGGCATCCCCACTGATGTCGTCTCGGACCAGGGGCCGCAGTTCGTTTTGGAGGTATGGAGGGCATTCTGCTCTGGGGGCATCCATCAGTCTTTCCTCAGGCTATCACCCCCAGACCAACGGGCAGACGGAGAGGGCCAACCAGGACCTGAACCTGTGTGTGTCTGCTCATAATCCCTCCTCCTGGAGTAAATACCTTGTCTGAGTTAAGTATGCACACAACTTGCTCATCAATGCCGCTACCGGGTTATCACCCTTTGAAGGCTACCAGCCCCCTCTGTACCCAGCCCAGGAGGAGGAGATTGCGGTTTCATCCATTCAGGCCCACATCCGCCAAATCCATAAGATCTGGAAAGACACCCGTTCAGCCCTGCTCCGCTCCGCCGAACGCAACCGACGCATGGCGGACCATCACCGGATCCCCGCACCAGAGTACAGGCCAGGACAAGAGGTTTGACTTTCCACCCGGGACATCCCCATCCAAGCAGAATCCCACAAGCTCCAGCCCCGTTACATCGGGCCCTACAAGATCGAGTCGGTAATTAACCCCTCCTCAGTGAAACTAAAACTACCTCCAGCTCTGAAAATACACCCCACCTTCCATGTGTCCCAAATCAAACCAGTCTCTACCAGTCCCTTGTGCCCTCCGGTCGTTCCCCCTCCACCCCCCCGGGTCATCGACAACTACACAAC
The DNA here is from genome assembly GCF_013347855.1 of Anguilla anguilla. Lineage (NCBI taxonomy): Eukaryota > Metazoa > Chordata > Actinopteri > Anguilliformes > Anguillidae > Anguilla > Anguilla anguilla. The sequence continues at coordinate 30,236,402 of NC_049207.1, forward strand.
ATTCACCGTCCGGCGGCTGTTGGATGTGCGTCGCCGAGGACGGGGATTCCAATATCTGGTAAATGGTAAATGGACTGCATTTATATAGCGCTTTTATCCAAGCGCTTTACAATTGATGCCTCTCATTCACCCATTCACACACACAAACGGTGAAAGGCTGCCATGCAAGGTACCAATCAGCTCGTTGGGAGCAATTAGGGGTTAGGTGTCTTGCTCAGGGACACTTTGACATGCCCAGGGCGGGGGATCAAACTGGCAACCCTCTGACAGACAACCGCTCTTACCTCCTGAGCTATGTCACCCTAATATCTAGTGGACTGGGAAGGTTACGGTCCGGAAGAGCTGTGCTGGATCTCCCCCCGGCTCATCTTAGATCCCTCCCTCATCCGGGACATCCATCGTGCCCACCCTGAAAAGCCTGGTGGGTCCCCAGGAGGCTCCCGTTGAGGGGGGGGGGGGGGGGGGTACTGTCATATTCTTCTCATTTCCCATGTTTTTTGTATTCGCCTCGTGTATCTTGTTTTTTCCACACAATCTTTGTTCTCTTCCGCAGAGTAGGCGTGCCCGTTGTGACAGCCCCTGCAATCTCCAGTTCCCAGCTGATTCCCCTCACTTAGTCACTCAGCATTCCGCACGCTTTTTCTCTAATTGTCCCCAGTATATATTCTCGGTTCACCTGCTGATCTTCGCCAGATCATACTCAGTGTAGTCGCGCGTTTCTTCGGCCCTGTTCCTGTAAAACATTATCTCGTTTAACAATCTCTCGGAATTTTATCCCAATTTGTAGCCAGCTCGCCCGCCTGCTTTCCTGCTCCTGTTCTGTGTTCGTTCTTCCCCTTGTTAACCGTTGTCCGTCTTTTGTTTCCCCAGCTCTTTCAGTCTTCGTGCTCGTCTCTTGTCCCGTCTCCTTGTCTGTCGCCATTTTCCTCCCTCTTCAGCCTGCCGGATCCTTTCGCCGGCCTCCCACTCCAGTTTCATCCTGCCAGGCTAGTCCAGTCCAGTCCAGTCCTGCCAGTTCAGTCCAGTCCGATCCTGCCAGTCCAGCCCAGCCCAGCCCAGTCCAGCCCAGTCCGGTGACAGTCCCCGTGGGATCCAGCCTGACGTCGCCTCCGCCGCAACTTCCCGTCCAGCCCAGTTCCGTGCCAGCTCTTCGCTGTTACCCGACCTGCGTCAGCATCCGGCTCTGTTCCAGCCTCCCTGTCTGCGTCAGCCCGAACCAGCATCGCCATCCACATGTCTGGCTCTTTGGCTTTCTGAAATAAACCTCTCAGTTTACATTCCCAGAAATACCTGTGTCTGAGTCCTGCATTTGGGTCCACCTGAACAGTACCACATAACACCACCAACATCATAATTAGCTTTTAAATAAGCACTGTAACCAGGGATTTGGGAGGTGGTTGGACCCTGAGATCTGGTGGGAGGTGGGTGAAAAAAGGTACAAACCAATGAATGTCTCAGCTCAAAATAGTTGTATCTTTAATGTATTGTGCACATAATTGTAATTAAGGAAAACAATGTTTTAAAAAGAATGTATACTACCGATGCAAGCTTTTACATAATATATTATATAAATATATATAAGTTAATTGAGTGTCATTAATGCTGAGAATTTGTTTTACCCACGAAATCAGTCATCCTCTTCTTGTCCTCACTTTCTTCCTCCTTTATCCATCTTTCTTAAACTGGTGAGGTGCAAAACTTTCCTTTAAACTAATCATTAATCTCAAACTGTTTTAATTAATTTTCAGTGACTAACAAGCATGCAAACATCTGACTAATCAATTGGAAAGGGACACAGCTTCTTCGCATTGTGTTAGGGAGATTAAATGATAAATGCGATTTAGAAAAATCCGTTTTAATCACTAAGCAGTGGCGGAATCTTCCCATGATTTTCCTTGAGTATTAATCCGCAAAATAGGCTACTCAATACTATCATATATAGCCAGCTCTCCCCAAATAGGCAGTTTTAGCGAGTAGCCTAGGCCTTATACCCTACATTTATTTTCATTTGCAGTACTAAACTGTGCACATTTTTAATCAACATTATTTGCGGATACATGCACTTCTTTCTCCACACTCATATTCATGGCAAATATCTGCAATGTGTAGATTGTAAACAAAATTGAAGTGCAGGTTTTGTTTTTGCTGGTTATTCTGAAAGCTAACACGGTAGATATCAGACTGGTTTATCTTGTTTGTTAAGTGTAGACTACTTGGTGATTAAAACAGATTTTTAACGGATAAATTGAATTTATGATTTAATCCCCCTAACACGGTATGAAGACGCTGTGTGTTAGGCTATTTGCCATTTGATTAATCCGATCGTTGGCACGCTTGATTATAAAGGAAAATTACTCATGAAAACAGGTTGAGATCAATGATTAGTTTAAAGGAAAGTCTTGCGGCCCACCGATTTTCAGCTCACCAGTCGCCGCTGAATAAAATGTTATGTGGGAAATATTCAATCCTAGTTAGCTGCTGACCAGAAACCTGCTGATTTTGCTCAAGCAATCAAAGTTGCCGTTAATAATAGCCAGCGTTCGTGGGGGCTGTTTATTCATCTCTCTTTAAAATGTTCCATAGATGAAATTACATGTTAATGAAATTACCTACCGCGTCCGCTCCCAAACAATCAAGACAATCAACGATATTTTTCTTTCTGTGGCTGTCTATATAAACGACTGTTCCTCCTGAGATGTTTTTTTTTTCTTCGAATTTTTGATGGGTTGAGCGAGTAACTGGCTAGATGGAACACATGGACTGGATTGTCATAGTTATTTATATATAACTACCGGTCAAAATTATTTATTTATTTACCAAAGGTGGGTGGACGCCGTCCACCCGCGTCCACCCCCAATTTAACCCCTGACTATAACCATGTTCATGCAAACATAGCGATAATGTTAAGGTGTTCATTTGAGGATTTAATATCCAGAACAAGTGGTCTTGGAGACACATGATAGACACAGGTGTGAACAGCGATGTGTCTTGGCTGTCCACTTGTGTTCGGATCACCGAAACGCATTTTAAAACCAAGTGTAAACAGGGTCTAAGCGACATAGTCAAATCTTCAAATGGTTTAAAATGACTGCAGTGTGTAGGTAACCTTAAACTAGTAGCATGAATGTAACGTTCGATATATTGTAACATTACATGACTTATTAATCGCCATCGAAATAACGACTTGACTTGTTTCTTAAATACATTAGCTTGATGACATTGATGTGCACGACAACGTTGTCATAAAATTTTTCCCGACCGTGAAAACTGCCTGACTTGTTTACATTTTGGACAGACGTGGCTACAGAGTAAATCTATCTAACTTTCGACACGAGTAATATCGGAAAAATCCTAAAATTTCTTACGTTGAAGAGTGCCTGACTGGCAACCGTAGAAATGTGTTAACACAGCGGAAAAATTAGGCTATATCTAGAAATACCATCGTTGGAGGAAAAAACACTACGGTTGAGGGTCAGGCACTCTAGACGGTAAGAAGAAATTTCAGGATTTTTCCGATATTGCTTGTGTCTAAAGTGCTGCGACGGAAACAACAGATTTACTCAGGAGCCACATCTGTCCAAAATGTAAACAAGTCAGGTAGTTTTCATGGTCGGGAAAAATTTTATGACAACGTGGTCATGTATCTAACTTAGCTAGCTAGCCAAACAGTCAGTAACACAGATACTTCCTTTGTGACATTTAGGGATAATGTCAAGGAGGAAAGGTAGCCTACTGTAAAAGCCAAAAAACCTTAGACAGTTTTTTAAATGTTTAAATGTGCCCAGCATTCCAAAGCTTGTTGTAAGAATCAGTAGCCAATCAGGACTTTCTCAAGTTTTTTGTAGAGTGCAAAAACTTTGATATTACTTATTTTAATTTAATTTAATTTCTTTTGTTGTTGTTGAAAACACCGCATTCCAAGACTGTATACTGTTGTCAGATTCTTTGTAAGACTCTGCTATGCTGTAAATAGTTGTAAATTTTTTTTAATGTGTGTTGAATAAATGACTTATTTATAACAACATTCACATTATGCAGTCATATTTTCAAATCTCCAGTCAGCTTTTAGCACTGACTTAATGTAGGGCCCTATGGAATCTGTGTTATAGCTTATTTAAATTTTCAATTCCGCGATTCCGTTCGTGATTCTGTTATCACAGAAACTATAGGGCCCTACCTTAATGCTGCCATCAGTCTGTCGCTGGCCCGCGCCGGGCCCCTGTAAAAAAAGACACTTGACCACCGGCCCTGTCAAAAGATACTTGCTACCAGGCCTTAAAAAATGTCATGTGGTGAGACCGTGATTTATCTTACGATTAATATATTTCCTTAACATGCTTAACATTTTAACAAGGTATCAGTAATAGAGTAAAATGTTTGGGAAAAAAGTGTTTGCATTTCTTTTGAGTTTCTGTAAATCATGATCTTATATTAACATTCTATAACGGCACTGTCTCCCTCTTTATGTAGTTAACAGACCTATTTTTCCTGTAAAACCCATAAAACTGATGACAAATATATACAGATAGTATCCACTTAAGCATACTGTATCAGTGATGATTTTTTTCATCCACAAAAATTAGATATTCTATTTTGAATTTAATATGGTTATTGCCATTATTGGTTACACCACATGATAGATGGTCGCACCAAAAGAGCACATGTGGTTAAAATTCTATTTAAAAAGATCAATACACAATAAATTCCATACAAAAAAAACAGAATAATCCAGTTTTAATTATAATGTTATGGAATTCTCTTGGACACATTTCATTAAAATCTCATCACAAACGTTTTTTTAAAAAGTGCAACGCACATTACAGGCTTTGTCGTGAACTTTACAATGTTTAGGAACATAAACATAAACATTTCATTAACATTTTTGCAAGTGCAACGCACGTGATGAGCCTTGTAGAGAACTTGATTAATTTTTGATCATAAAATCATTTTGATCAGAATCATGTTTAACTGCCGGCATTTCTTTAACCTCAGGCACTTCTGACCTTTGCCCAATCTTGGCTTCTCAACTGGCTTGGGTTCTGAGATGACAGCATGAACATCTTTCATGAAGTAGAAAATGACATCTGGAGTTTGTGGCCACATGAACAAATTCTTTTCGCCAGACTGCGGCATGCTGCTAACCTGCACTTTCTCTCCCACAACCTTAAGGACCTGGCCTACATGTCGAAGCTCATCATAGGTTACAATCACAAACTTGCCACATAGATCTTGAACACTAGCTTGTTCCCTTGGTGGCTCAGGAGTGCTTGAGGGATTGTCAGTGTGGTGCATGGTGTCTCTCAGGTCTATTGTTACTGGCTTGTAACAAGGGCATAGATTCATTTCTAAGCGCTTGCAGAAGCATGACACCTCCCTGTGACTAATTTGCGCAGGTTGTGAAGACAAAACCTGGTGTATCTTAAAGGTGCCCTTCACAGCCACCAAAATGCCAGGAATCAGCTTGTCACATTTTTCAATGCTCTCTTTGCTTACCCAATAGTGAGTAATACTTGAGCCTGATTTTTTGTTCAGCATCTCATAAAGATCCAATGGAGTCTGAAGCTCACCTCCTCACTGAACGTAGAGATCAGCATCTCTCTTTATTGCCCCACCAATGCCATCCGGGGCACCTTTGCCATGGAACTTGCCATGGAAATGATTCCATTTCACATTTTTAAATCCAGAGAGGAAAGGCACAGTACTGAGAAGGTAAAAGTTGTTTTTATTCCGGTACTGTGTAACCGGCCCATCACTAAGAATGTGCAGAGTGGTCATTTGTGGGAAGGTTACCCTAAGCTCTATCAAGATGGGCTCTAGATGTGTCCACATGGCCTGCTCGTCATGGCGGAGGCTTTTCCATCTCTGTGTTATACTGTGCATGGAGCTCAGTGAGGGACTTTGAGAGAACTCTTCTTTGTTTTTCTCTTTATTTTTCGTGACGATGTCTTTTTTCCAGCTAAAAGACAACTGTTTTCATCTCAGGATAGAAAATTGACAGCTTGCTTTCTCTCTGCTGACAGTTTCTTACACCCCCTTGGCTTGAATTTTTGACTTATTCTTTGTTTTTCCATTAACCTCTTCTCACTCTTTCTGACTTTATCTTTTCTTTTTCTTGTCTCTGCTAGTTGTTTCCTCAGATGTAAGACCTGCTTTCTCAGTTTACACTTCTCTCTCTGCAGTTTTTTGCAACGTTTCTCTGCTGAGGATATTGTCTTTCTCTGATCTGTGGTTCGGAGGACACTGGTGGATTAAAATCCTCATTCAGAGGTATGGGGTCTACCACAGCTTGACCTGCATTTTCTGGCTGCTCTTGTACTAGGCTTACATCTACATCAGCCAGAACTGGCGGAGTGTTCTCCATAGATGGTGGTGTAAGGTCCAACACAGCATTTTCCTTCTTTTTCCTATCCCTGTAACTTCTGGATGCAGCCCTCCATTTGTCTCTCTGTTTCTTCTTCTGACAGCTCACTTGACTTTAAATATGTAACCTTTCCCTGCTGTTTTCTTCTCTGGTAGCTGAAACAGTAGTGTATAATGTCATGCCATAAATCTAAGTTTGTACATAGTCAATTTTATTTTAGACTAATGATAGATGACAACAGAAAGTTCAACATGTTACAGAAAAGATAAAATTCCTCCTAACATGACAGTTAGAAACACACTAGAGAAATATGTACTTCATGTTACATTACTTATAGTTCTTTTGTATACCTTTCAGCTCTTGCTGCAGGGTCGGAACTAACATGCTGCCTGCGGCAGTGAGTGCTTGTGAGTGCCATCTAGGAAATAGGTTAAAATAGTTATAAATGATTCATAAATGTATAATTACCTAAATGAAATTTCATGCTATAAATTGTTTTGGCATTTCTCATAAAATTGTACAAAGATGAAAAAAGAACGTTCTTTCCGAAATATTGGGGAAAATGACTGAAATTGCAGACAAATCTATGCCAAATTATACTAAAAGTTATACTAAAATAAAGAACTGTACCCAATTATTTCCGTTTCTGCTACGGGGTACCGGATCGACACAATCAATTAAAAGGTGTTGAAAAGGCTGCTCCATGGCAGGAATCGGATATAACGGAGCCGACTTTATCTTTTGATTTGGCTTCCCAGTAAGTTGGCATGTATGGCACACTTTACAAAATGCAGATACGGGGCCAAAAGAAATGACGTAACACACGGTCGTAGGTCTTCCTAACACCAAGATGCCTAGCTAGACCATCATGTGACGCACGCAAAACCAGGTCTCGGAACTTAGAAGGTATTACGACTTGATTTACCCCCTCACCGGTGAAAGAATTTTTCTGAAGTGCCCATTTCCTGACCAGCAAACCATCTTGAAGAAAATAACCAGACAAAGCCTCTGTCACCTCATTTTCAGGACAAACTATTTTAAATAAGTCAGATAGCGTAGGATCAGCTGTCTGTTCGGTGATCAACTCGCTACGAGAAATGGAAGAAATAGGAGACACAGAGAGTTCCACCAGCTCACCTTCAGGCTCAGGAGCGGAAACACCTGAAACAGGGAGTAGTTTAGATGGCTCTGGGTGTGTTAATTTATCATCAGACTGTGCGTTCGAGTGATCATCACCCGAGAGAGGTACCGGAGACTTATCTCGGTCAACCAAAGGTACGGGGTTAACACAGCTCATAGCATGAGTGACCGCACAAGCCGTAAAGACTTCAGGGAAACTCTGAGCGCTCTTGTCCGGCTCCCCAGACATGAGCGGAGATGACGTCACCAATAAGGGCGGCGGTACATCTTTCCATACTTTACCACCGACCAGGTCGTTACCGAGGATGATGTCAACACCCTCTACAGGCAAAGAAGGTCACACACCCAACACCACATCGCCCTGCACAAAATCTGAAACCAGGTTCACAACATGTAGCGGAACACTTAGCTGGGTTAAACCAATTCCCCGAACCAACACACTGTCACCAGTGGCAGTACAGGGCGAAAAAGGCAACACTCCCTCAAGGACAAACGACTGGTGTCCCTAAGTATTTTCACGTTTCTTTACTGAATCACCTACAACAGACACAGCCCTCTGTAATAAACGGTGTGTAATCAGATTCAATAGCTCGATCTATGGAAGCACTTTCTTTTATTCTGGCAGGCGTAACAAAATCTGTTTGGATCGAACTTACCATTAGTTCCAGGGACAGATCTCACATTTTGCCCAGAGGGGCGAGGGCGAAATTGCTGCCCACTCTGACCCGTATCACCATGAAACCAGGGGCTACAACCACTTTTGTGCGTTAACGCACAATCGTCAGCCAAGATGGCAGCCTCGGCTGCAGTACGCACACCATGTTCACTAATGTGTGTGGCAATTGATTCAGAAACCAAATTTTTTAATTGTTCCAAAATCACCAATTCGCGCAATTCCTCATACTTCTTAACGTTTGATGCAGTGCACCAACGAGAAAAATGTAAAACCAGCTCCCTAGTAAACTCCACATGGGTCTGGTTGTCCCCTCTTTTCCAATATCTAAACATTTGACGATAGGCTTCTGGTACCAGTTCATAAGTTTTTAATACGGCTTTTTTAACTTCCACGTAACTAGTGGTTTGTGTAGGGGTTAGAGCAGAATATGCCTCTTGCGCTTTTCCAACAAATACGCATTGCAACATCAATATTTGATCAGCCTCAGGCCACTGTCTATTTTCCGCTACACGCTCAAATAGATTTTAAAAAGTGTCAGGATCTTGCTCGTTAAATCTAGGAAGTAACTAAGTTACTGGTAATATTAAACCTACTAAACTAAAGTTTCGCTCACCAGAGGGAGAAAAAACATCACTCTCCAGATGACTAGCGTCAAGTCTTTGCTCACGTAGCAACTGCAGTTTACTTGCTTCTAAAGCCAATTTGTCCTCTTCTAATTTCAGTTTTTCCACCTCTAATCTTTCCTTCAAAGCAAATTTGCGGTCCTCACATGCTTTTTGTTGCTTTAATCTAGCTTCCTCTAGATTTAATTCACGCAAACGAGTCTCCGCTTTTCTCTGTTCCAATTCTAATTTTTTAAGCTCAAGTGCAATCTCAGCTTGTCGTACCTCCAAACTCTGATCATACTTGTCCTCCCAACTAGATGTTGATTTAAGAGAGCTCGGAGGAGATTTCGGAAACTGCGGAGGATCAGTCTCCTCCATCATTAAGCCCTGGGTTACCACGAGATTACTCACTAGCTCCCTTAAAGCATCCTTAGTTAGCCTTTTCTGATGCACCCCAGACTCACCGAGATGTTCCGCGAGCATTACTAGTTCAGCAACTTTAAGCCTATTTAAATTATCTATACACGGGTCATCAAGAAACCCAGCGACATTGGGATCTGAATGTCCGGCAGCCATATTGACGTGGGCTGAGTTTATTTATTTATTTTTTCCTCACCCCGCTACTGAGCACACTGAAACAAGACAAACCAGCACCGTTCACACAGTGTACTAACAGGAGGAATAAACAAAACTTAAGGAGGCGCCCCGAATCCTAGCTAGACAACTTAATCCCTAGTCTTCGTGTGAATACAGGTGGTGGGAATTTACGCACGCAAGCCCGCTGGCACAAGTAAGGCAACCAGGTAGACTGGCAGCCCCCTCGAACCACGGAGGTGCCCCTGAGACGACCGCTACTTACCACGTTCTCCACACAAAAACAGCAAACCACTTACCAACGAACGCTCAGCCAGTCCCAAAAGGGGAAAACACCGCTTCCACCTACACAGGGACAATAACTGGAGCTCCAAGGTAGTAAAAAAAGTAACTACCCACAGTAAATTCCCCCTGCTGTACACTGAATGAACAACACCTACCAAACAAAACAAAGACAACTGTTCCTCCTGTCCTCCACGGACAACACAACCCGTAGAACACTTTGGCTGATTCCTCAAACAATCAGCCTAACAGCATTTCAATCAATTCAATACTAGAATGCCTGTCTCCCAAAACGCTCTGCAGCACCTGATTAGAGGCCATGAACAACTTCCTATTCCACTGATGTCACCAGAAACATCACTTCTGATAGGCTATAGGCTCGCACTTTATTACCTTCCGTCACTGTGCAAAAACCAGAAGCAGGAAGTAATGTGTTTACACAACAGAGCGCAACTACTGGCCTAAAATCAAGTTAGTGCCGAATAACATTATATTTTTTATCAATCAAATATTACGAAAAAGAAAAAAAAAAAAACTTGGGCGACTAAGAATCCCAGACTAGCCCCCATTTATGTTATGACTGCGAGGGGAAGCCACAACATAAGTGGGAGACACACACGAAATAGTTGCAATCAAGAATATTTATTAACAAAAGAACACAAAATACTTACAAAAATACATGAGGTGTGTAGAGTGTGTGATGTAGGTCAGTAGTGTGGGTGGTGATGGTTGAGTAGGAGTCAGTAAAGGATGTTGTCTTTAGCAGAAGAAACCATATTGAGTCGTCCGTGGTAGAGGAAGGAATGAGAGACCAAACGACCAGATCCTCTCAGCTTTTAAAGGCAACAGCCCAGCTGTCACCAATAATGCCTAATTATGCCCTCTGCTGCCTAAGCTGGAACTCCCCTGCAACTACAGGCGAAACAACACAGAGACCAGCGAAGGAACAGCAGAGGGTCACAACAGTATGTATCATGAATAGAATATAAATGTACAGAAACTGCCAATGCAGGACATAGCTATATCTATCATGTACAACGTTCTGCAATGGTTGCATCACATGATACTTGGTCTCACCACATGTGATGTTTTCAAGTTCAGTCAAATTTTACAGGCTCAGAATTGGCCACCTAAAAAAAACAGGCATTCTTCCCACCAAGTTCACTATCAAATGTATCATCGAAATTTAGATTTGCAGATAAAACTTAATATTCATAGTTTTTTTGAAGTCATACCACATCACATCCAAATGTGGCAACTACATTCCAGCAGTTAAAAAGGTGGATTTTTTCCAAATTTGAGAGAGACAGACTAACCCTGCTAGATGTTTCCATAGGTCCTTGGCAAGCAGCTATATGATGTCACTTCCTGTCCTTGAATTGTTTTCAAAATAAAAGTCCCAAAATTGTATTTTCTTGATGGTCTCGTCAGATGATATCTCATAAAATGAACATCTTCGGACAACATTCATTTGTATATTATGATGGAAATATAAATGTAAATGCTTTGCAATTTTGTCCAGGAATACAAAACATGTTTGACATTATGCCAAATGGGGCAGGAGATAAATTGGATTAGATTTAAAGTTTATTTATTTATTTATTTTATTGTTTATTTTTACAGAGACAGTAGGCGTTACGTCGTTGACCCACATTCTTTTTCTAGACTTTTATAAAGCGTTTTTGATAAAATAGAACATCACTTTAAGATTAAGACATTAGAACTTTTTGGTTATGGAGAAACATTTATAAAGACCATTAAACTCTTATATAAAAAAGCAATAGCTCAATAAAACTGCCCCATGGTTCCTCTAGAACAAGGGTTCCCAAACATTTTAGGCCACGCACCCCCTTCCACACTCTGACCAAGTCTGCGCACCCCCAGCTCCAACGTTACTCAAACGCAATGTGTTTACAGCCACATGAAAGCATAGGCTCATTGCTCATGTTCATGCTCTCTTAATCGCGCACAATTTAAACAGTTAAGCCTACATTAATAATAAAAAATAATAATGGCGTTGCTTACCAATTTTAATGCGATGGGTGGGCATGCATTTCAGCACAAAGCTCTGCGAAGTTCAGCTTAATTGAAGACAGTTTTAACCTTAAATCTTTCTCAGCATCATGTCTTTGGCGATACTTTGTCTTCACTGCTGTGAGTGCAGAAAAACCAGCCTTGCATAAGTATGTTGTAGCAAAGGGCATCAATACCCTCAAGGCTTGCTTCGCTAGGTCCGGGTATCCATCCATTGCTTGTGTCCAGAAATCCACGTGTGGTCTTCGTGTGAACTGTATCTGCAGACCACCATCAGACGACAACTCAATCAGCTGCTCCTGCTCACAAAATGACAGCTGTGGGAGAGTGACGGAAGCTTTGAATGGGTTGCGAATCCACGTCTTAGATGTGTCCATTGGTGGGAAATATTTGCGTATTTGCTGGCCGAGTTCATCAAGGTGTTCAATTATGAGACTTTTCACATGTTCATCCAACATCAGGTTGTTTGCTTCAATTAATTCTTGCAGCGTTGGAAAGCACAGGAGGGAATTCCCATTCACACAGCTTGCCCAGAATTTCAGTTTCTTTATCATTGCTTCTACCTTGTCTTGTGTGTTGAACAAAGTGACACTGACACCCTGGAGACTTAAATTCAGTTCATTCAAAACAGAAAAAATGTCTGCCAGATATGCTAGCTTCTGTAGGAAGCCTTCGTCATGCAAGCTAGAGTCCAACTGAAATGGGTTGTCTTCAAAACATTGCTGAAGTTCGTGTCTCAGTTCAAAAAGCCTTGTCAACATTTTGCTGCATGACAACCAGCGCACTTCAGTGTGCAGGATAAGTGCCTTGTGTTCGCTGCCCATTTTGTTGCAAAAAGTTGTAAAAGTCCTTGAATTTAGCAGACAAGCTTTAATGAAGTTCACCAGTTTTACTGAATCATGAAGCAGTGACAGTAGCTCCTCTGGCATGTTTTTGGCTGCAAGGGCCTCTCTGTGAACACTGCAATGTAACCAGAAAATGGATGGACAGACTTTCTTGATGTGAGCTATAAGTCTGGTATGCTTCCCTGTCATTGACTTTGCCCCATCAGTACATATTCCCACACAGTGTGTCCAGTCGATTCCATTGGTTCTCAAAAAGATGTCGATTAAATTGAAAATCTCTTCTCCTGTTGTACAGGTGGAAATGTACGGTGGCCCTGAAGTGCAAAACAACAAGTCAGAAAACACACACCAGCAAGTTCAGAAAACACCAGAAAGTTAAAAAAAAACACACACCAGCAAGTTCAGAAAACACCAGCAAGTTAAAAGAACACACACCAACAAGTTCAGAAAACACCAGCATGTAAAAAAAAACACACACCAGCAAGTTCACTAAAAACGGAAAGGGTAGGTATTGAAACAAGTATTCCTCGTCGCTGATTGGACGCACAGTGTGTCAGTCTGATGGAAGTAGCTAGTTTGCGCGCTTTTTCAGCTGAGCTGAACAAACGAAGAGCCCAGCACATATAATTTAAAAAATATTTTATTTCATACAGTACATTACATTTATTTGGCAGACGCTTTTATCCAAAGCGACGTACAAAAAGTGCATTTCATGGTCACAGACAACTACTAAACACAGGTTTGATAAGATACAATACTTATTTTGTACAGCTATTTCTAGCCAAGAACACAGGTTAGTTCACACAGTGAACACATTTCATACCAAGTCAATTGTTGGAGAGCAATACATATTGTGGCGATCTCGCCTCCATTATTGTAGCTAGCTGTAAATATTTGTAAATGCATGATCGTGTTTGAGTTGTTATTAAATGTGCTTAGCCTGTTAATAGTCGCTTATGTAGCGCTAGCTTACTTCGTTGTATTTGTGTTCGTCGGACCCTTATGATTTTGCACAGTAGTGTTGTTAATGTCGCTGTGAATACCGCTGTAAGTAATGCTAGTTTTGTGTTGTTGTTATTGTGTGCTTGATGTTGCGATTGGCTCTCGCTAATGTCCGGTGATTGGTGCACCGAGGGCAGCGAATTAAACCAATCAGGGCGTCCTAGGACTATAAAAGAGCTGTTCGCCCAATCGAACTGGTCAAATCTTTAAAACTGTTAATAAGCAATTTCTGCAATAAAGCGAAGCTTCGATGGGGCGATTCGAAAGTTCAGAAAACACCAGCAAGTTAAAAGAACACACACCAACAAGTTCAGAAAACACCAGCAAGTTAAAAAAAACACACACCATCAAGTTCACTGAAAACGGAAAGGGTAGGTATTGAAACAAGTATTCCTCGTGGCTGATTGGACGCACAGTGTGTCAGTCTGGCGGAAGTAGCTAGTTTGCGCGCTTTTTCAGCTGAGCTGAACAAACGAAGAGCCCAGCACAGACCCAGAGCTTTTATTAAAAGGCATTTTTATACATTTTGGTTTCACTATGTAGTAATTACATTACTTTATATGTAGAAAGGAGAAATAGATTGGAAATATGTATTAGTCTCTAATTCCAGTCCTGGAGAGCTACCCACTTGAAGTTTTCTCTCCAACCATAACCTAGCACATCTGATTTGCTAGCTAACCTACCATGTCCTTTGCAACTGGTAAGCACACATCTTCTGCGGCTGTGTGTGCGAGTCCTTTTTTAGCCAATCTGTAACTAACAAGGTGGGATGCTCGTAGCGCGTTTTTTGTAAACTGCATGCCTGAATGCGACTGCATTCGTTTTTGGCTTTTCCGCAGTTCTTCCAATTTAGATTTTTAAAAAAACCCAACTGGCTTCTCACATAAATTTGTATGTTTAGTGTTAAATGAGCGACGTAAATAAGAGGCCTTGAGGCAGCTGTTAGCTAGAACCTCACTGCAAATCACACACGGTGGCTTTGACCATTCAGCATTGCCAGTCCAAGTAAAGCCCAGACACGACGCTGAAATTGGCTCCCGATTCGAAATTTCCGGTCCACCTTAAATCGGTTGCGTTATATGATTGGACGGTTTCGCGGTCTTCCTTACGTATTTGCAAAGGTTATAATTTGCTTCTAAAAGAGACATATGGATCAAGAGAGAAATTGAACAAGGTTGTAATGAGAATTTTCAAAAAACTATTTTTAATTATGTTACCTTCACTTCACATGTCTTTTAAGACTACTATGGACAGATCAGTGTCACGCATTTTGTTTTCTCCTCAAAATTTAAGTCTCACCATTGCATCAGGTGTGTCTGAGAGAACAGGAAATAACAGCCACATTGAAAAAAGTGATCTTTTGGAGTGGGTTTATTTGAAAACAGCACAGAAATAGTTTCACAGTTAGGGGCAGACATACAGCAGGACACCATCGGTGATAATCAAATGTCAACATTTTGAGGCATTAAAATTTTCAGAAGAAATTGCAATCCAAAAGATCACTTTTTTCAATATGACTGTATTGACATGCACACAAAGTCTGTAGTGGGATTATTTGAAAATGCTATAGTAAAACTGCATGCAGTTGGACAAGGATGTAGAACAGGACCCCTTCTATCATGAACAAGTATCAACAGTTTGAGACCTTTTTAATTTGGGGAGAATTTCCAATCCAAAATTTTACTCTTTTATATTAGCCTGCATTGGATTACATTGAATGTTTGAAGTGGGATTATTAAAAGTTGCTACAGTAAAATTTCACAGAAATGGGGTAGGTTGTAGACCAGGACCCCTTCTGCTAGGAACAGAATTTTGTGAACTTTTACATACATTTTACATTTTCATATTTTTCAATTGGCGTCTAGTGGATTACATGGAAAGTTTGAGGTGGGATTATTAAAAAATGCAATAGTAAAATTTCACAGAAATGCGGTAGGATTTAGATCACTTCATGAGCCCTTCTGTCGTAATTAAATGTCAAATTTTCAGACTTTTAAATTTTGATGAGAAATGGCCATCTTTTATGTCAAATTTTCAATAGGATTTTATCCATATATTTGTTTATATAGACAGTTTGGAGTTTTATTTGAATATGGTGCAGTGATTTTTCGTCCACAACATTTCAGATGTGCATTATTTCCTGTTCTCTCAGACACACCTGATGCAATGGTGAGACTATTAGATTTTGAGGAGAAAACATAATGCATGACACTGATCTGTCCATAATACAGTCTTAAAAGACATGTGAAGTGAACGTAACATAATTAAAAATAGTTTTTTAAAATTCTCATTACCACCTTTGTTCAATTTCTCTCTTGATCCGTATCTCTCAAAGGCATTTGGAAGATGCTCTCATCCAGAGCGACGTACAACAAAGTGTATAACCATAACCAGGAACAAGTATGATGAATACCCTAGAGAGAAGTACCGGTCCAAGTGCAGGGAACAACCGCATAGTTCAACTTGGACCCTGAAGGTTAAACTGATTAACACTAACACAACGAGAACGGCAACAACGCAGTCTATGGAAAAAATACAAGCAGTAGTTAAGACAGTTAATGCACAGTTAAGTCACCTACGAAACAGCTGCCTAGTTACAACCCTAAGCTTATAGTCATTTACAGGGGGGTAGGGAGGGATGGGGAGAGGTGCAGCCTGAAGAGGTGAGTCTTCAGTCGTCGCTTGAAATGGGTCAGTGTCTCGGCTGTTCTGACCTCCACGGTGAGGTCATTCCACCATCGTGGGGCCAGAACAGACAGGAGACGTGTTCTGGAAGTGCAGGTGCGAAGAGGGGGAGGTGCCAGGCGTCCTGAGGTAGCAGAACGGAGGGATCTGGCTGGCATGTAGGGTTTGAATATCTTGTGGAGGTATGCTGGGGCTGATCCCTTGACTGCCTGGTATGCTAGGACCAATGTTTTAAATTTGATGCGAGCTATAACAGGCAGCCAGTGGAGGGTAGTGAGCAGGGGAGTGACGTGGGAGTGTCTGGGAGGTTGAAGACCAGACGAGCTGCAGCATTCTGAATGAGTTGCAGGGGTCTGGTGGCAGATGCCGGTAGTCCAGCCAGAAGAGAGTTGCAGTAGTCCAGGCGGGATAGAACCATTGCTTGGACCAGGAGCTGGGTTGAGTAGGTGGTGAGAAATGGGCGGATTCTCCGGATGTTATATAGGAAAAATCTGCATGCCCGGCTTACTGCTGCGATGTTCTTGGAGCGGGACAGCCTGTTGTCCATCACCACTCCGAGATTCTTGGCACAGGGTGATGATGTCACTAAGGTGTCCCCTAGGGAAATGGAAAAGTCGAGGAGGGGAGAGGATAGAGCAGGAATAAAGATTAGCTCCGTCTTTCCCAGGTTGAGCTTCAGGTGGTGATTGTCCATCCAGCTCTGGATGTCCCTCAGGCAAGCGGAGATGCGGGCAGGGACCTGTGTGTCCGATGGGGAGAAGGAGAGAAAGAGTTGCGTGTCGTCGGCATAGGAGTGATAGGACAAGCCATGGGCAGAGATTACAGGGCCAAGGGATCTGGTGTATAAGGAGAAGAGAAGGGGACCGAGGACTGAGCCCTGGGGAACTCCGGTGGCGAAGGGACGGGATGGTGATACCTTACTCGCCCAGGCAACCTGGAAGGAACGGTCAGAGAGGTAAGACTCAGTCCAGTCAAGGACTGTGCCGCAGATCCCTGTTGCTGCCAGGGAGGACAGGAGGATAGAGTGCTCCACAGTGTCAAATGCAGCAGAGAGGTCTAGAAGAATCAGGACAGAGGAGAGGGAGGCTGCTCCTGCGGCATGGAGTGACTCACTGACCGAGAGGAGTGCAGTCTCGGTCGAGTGGCCAGGCCTGAAGCCAGACTGGTGGGGGTCAAGCAGGTTGTTCTGAGAGAAGAAAGCAGAGAGTTGGTTAGATGCAGCACGTTCAAGTGTTTTGGATAGGAAAGGGAGGAGAGATACCGGGCGGTAGTTCTGAATGACTGAAGGATCTAGTGTGGGTGTCTTCAGCAGCGGGGTGATGTGGGCCCTCTTGAAGGATGAGGGGAAACATCCAGAAGATAGGGAGGAGTTCACGAGGGAGGTGACAAAAGGGAGGATGTCTGGTGTGATTGCCTGGAGGAGAGATGAGAGGATAGGGTCGAGGGCGCAGGTGGTAGGGCGGTGGGTGAGCAGAGTCAAATGCAGTGAAGGAAGACTAGGGTGGGGGAGGTGGCACGCTGAGGAGAGAAGAGAAAATAGAGAAAAGTTGATGAGGGTTAGAAATGGAGTTATGAATTTTAGTTTGGTAGAATTTTGCCTTAGCGGCAATGACAGCAGAAGAAAACTCTGTCAGGAGAGACTGATAGGCTGAGAGGTCAGATGGGTCCCTGGATTTGGCCCACTTCCTCTCAGCAGCGCGGAGGCTGGCCCTGGAGGAGCGGAGGTTACGGTGGACAGTGACAGTGGGGGTGGGAGGAGGAGAGGGAGGATGTGGAGAGAGGGGGAGGGAGAAGGAGATAAAGTGATGGTCAGACGTATGCAGGGGGGTAACCGTAAGATTGGAGCTGGAGCAGGTCCTCAGGAAGATCAGGTCTAGGAGGTTGCCTGCCTTGTGGGTTGGGGGAGAGTGTTGTAGGGAGAGGTCGAAAGAGTGGAGTAGTGGTAGGAAGGCAGCAGACTGGGAGGCCTCTAGGTGGATGTTAAAATCTCCCAGGAGGATCAGCGGGGTGCCATCCTCAGGGAAGGAGCTGAGCAGGGTGTCTAGCTCATCCAGGAAGCTTCCCAGGGGCCCTGGGGGACGATAAATAACAATAATATAGAGGTTAGCAGGGTAGGTGATAGAGACAGGATGGAATTCAAAAGTCGATATAGACAGGTCAGGGAGGGGGAGAACAGAGAATTTCCAGGTGGGGGAGATCAGTAGACCAGTACCACCACCACGGCCAGATCGCCTGGGGATGTGGGAGAAGGAGTAGGAGGACGAGAGGGCAGCAGGAGTGGCAGAGTTGTCTGGTGTGATCCAGGTCTCTGTGAGGGACCTCTAGTAAACTTCTTTACGGCAAGCGGTTAGAAGACATCCATTGCGACGCAAGTAATCCGACACCGTAGGGTCTAGTTTTTATCAGTGAGGGGAGGGTCTGAACGTCAGGGAAGCAATGGAAGACAGTGCCAGCCAGAGTGCATGCTAGGCTACTGAAAGTTTGTTAGTAAAAGCTTTTTGAGAGGATGAATCATTACTTTTCTTTGGCATAGATCCATTTGAAGACAGTATCGGGTGAGTTTGTTCAGTCTTTGAATCCGGCATTATGCTGAGAGATATCGTATTCTCAATTTAATCTCTAAATTGACTTTAAGCTTAGGGTTTTAACTAGGTAGCTGTTTAGTAGGTGACTTAGTTAATGCACTCGTCTTAACTATTGCTTGTATTTTTGCATAGACTGCGTTGTTGCTGTTCTTGTTTGTGTTAGTGTTAATCAGTTTAACCCCTTAAGGCACAAGCCAAATCTTGCCAATCCTTGCCCATTTAGGGGGTACCCTATTTAAAGCTTTATAACTCCAGATGTGAACACCACAGAGACTTGAAAAATGGCTTAAATGAAGCAAGACATTTGTACAATTTACAATACTAATGCAGATTAGTTTATATTCATAATTTTGGAAGAAATAAAGTGCCACAAATGCAATTGTTTTGGCAAAAAATCAAAAATAAATTTGCACTTTTTAAGTTTGTAATGAAATACTGAGAGATTGCATATATACAGCAGGTTAAACTATACATGTGCTAGATCAAAAACTTATTGACCATAATTTCATAAAATCTAAGGGTGGATATGTAGAACTAATATAGATGTATGAAGCAAAAACTAAGCAGTGTACCCAGCGTCTCCAAATCTATCCAAAATGTCTAAATTATGCATTGCTGTAAATCACAACATATTCACGTATTTCACTACAAATCAACTGTTTTGACTCAAGAAAATCACTGTCACATAATTTTCAAATAGAAATTACAAGCTTTCTGTCAGTACAGTCGTCTAAAATAGCTAGGTGTCCAGAAACATATCCAAAATCTCTCCAAAATTGAATAAAATGCTTTTTGTCCATTATAAAGCACATAAATGAGCCCCTTATGAAGGTTTAAGATGAAACATTGCTATCAGATTTTTAAAAATAATGCAGAAATATTGTCACACAATGCGGTACAGTAGCTAAATGTGTAATAATTAACTTGTGTGTATTTCTATACTCGTATGTTTTCTTGTATGGGGATGGGACAACATGAAAACAATTTTCAACCGTCTACCACGTTTTGGCAATGTTCCAACTCTGACGTCATCACTGTTGCATGCTTCACAAAAACTATTTCACTATCATATAACGCTTACATTACAGTGTGAAATATTCACATTATATAACACCACTAACCTATTTAAAGATACTCAATTTAAAAAATAACGTATTTAACCGAAATATTTTGATCAGTAATACTTACATAGCAATGATGAAATCTCCTCTATGTTCAGTAGATGGAGACAGAGACAGTATCAATGAGACTGTTCTATTCGCTTCTATTTTACTCCAGAAAACGATGTCAGCTAGGTCTATCAGCAAACATATGGCTTAGCTATGTCCAGAAGTCTTCAATAATAATAGTATTTTCCAAGAAATTACGAGATATTGTTGACCACGTTTCGTTAGGTGCAGCATGTTTTCTGCTAACATAGTGAATGCATAAGTGAATGCGATGCTAAGAATATTTTCTGTTACGCTGACCTATAAAACGCTATTCCAAAAGCAGAATTAGACATGTTATACATCGTTAGAAAGCTTATACTCTCACCTACTGAATGAATGAATTGTTAATCAAGCCAGTCTGTACTAGAAAGGGTGACGACGCCATAAACAACAGGTGTGGTATTACGCTCAGCTATTTTGGAAGATACCCAGGCGTCTCGAATGCGTGTATATTTCCCAAACGGATTGTCCAAGACAATATATGACCACGCAGTCTCAAAAGGGACATCTCTGCACGTAAAACCAACGGTAAGATTGTATATTTATTCAATATTTAGTCCCAGATATTGACTGTAGAATGAGATGGTATCATTTTTAAAAACTTTTTCTCGTTTATTTCGTTATTCAGTGAGCAGCGTTTTCACTGCTGTATAGGCATATCTTAGGGCTTAGAGCTGCAGCATGCGACTGTCTTTACTGGAAGCTTAGTCAGAACTGGTTAACGGCAAAACACTTCCGTAACCCAAGTAGCCAAGATGTCGTAAAACCTGTGTCATGTCTGTAGTGACGGCATACACAACAATATGCACCAACACCATAAAGCCACACCATATTAGAAAGCCAAATGCATAAAAAGCTAAATAGGCAAACAAATTTTGATTACCGTTATCTGTTGGAGTCGCGAGTCTGCCATCTCTCTCCACTTCAGCACCACCTCCCTTGAACTGAAGTAATGCTTGGGGTTTGTGCTTGCCGATTCTGCTGCTCATGTGACTGCACTGAATTCCTCTGTGCTGGGGTGTGATGCTGCTGCAGAGTATTAGCAGGTTTATAAGGCCTTGTGCAGCAGCAATAACATTGGCCTCCAACTCCTAGAGAACAAGAGACATCACAGGGCTGGAGACTTAGCTACCATTAACCACAGGTTAGCTAGCTGACGCTATTAGCTAACGTTAGCGCTTGTCCCAGTGGACCTCTGCCAAACCAGCATAACGTCTGTTAAAAGCAAAGTTAACTTTAACCCAGCCCGGTTCTATGTGAAAAAAAAAAAACAATGGCAGAGAGAAACAGACTTAGCCTACTTGCGGTTTGGGAGTTCCAGGTGAACTCGTGGAAGCCATCGCCTAGATATGCGGTCATGTCAGGCTTCTGAGTGGACGGCGGGTTCGGAAAGAGTGACGCTCTCTCCTTACTATGCAAATTATATGTAAATTACGCGCTCCTTGCCCCCCTCTCCTCAAACCCCTCCACGCTATGCCAAAACGGTGACAGAAAGTTGAAACTGAAAACCAGTGACACTGAAAAAAACTGACAGCTTAAAAAGACTGTCACTGAGAAAAGACAGACATGAAGAAAAAATCTGAAAATTGACATTGAAAAACACATCATAATGCAAAAAATATCAAAATAAAATAAGATTGTAAGATTCTAATTTTTTTAATGACTATGTTTTATTTTTCAGTGGAACTTTTTTCAGTGCCAATACTTGTTTCAGTGCCAATACAACTTTTTCCAATACAAGTGTTTCAATGCCAATGTTTCCTTTTTCAGTTCAGGTTTTGTTTTCAATGCCAAATTTTATTTTCAATTCCAAGATTTAACTGTCACTGTTCTAACCCCATAGAAAACTTTTCACCAAAAAGTGCGTTACCAATGAGCCACTGCTTACTGTTTGAACTAATAACTATGGTCACGGCTCGAGTTAGTTTATACTTTATGAGGGATTGTACCGTGTCTGACCTATGTTCTGTAGTTGTTCCAGGGACCTTCGGTATGCACTTATTGGACGTTTGCTTTGGATAAAAGCGTTTGCCAAATAAAATATTATGTAAATGTAATGTTTTGCAAACCTAGTGTGATCAATTTTGGCTCGAATAAAAGTAATACAATTCCACGAAGTGGAAAGAGATGGGGCGAAACAGTTGTCTTGTTGCAGACAATCAAGTTGACAGCTCATTTCACGCACGGGATGGAGCATTGAAAATCCTAACAAAGGCCCTATTCAGACCTGGCATTAAAATGCGTCTTGGGTGATCCGATCACAAGTGGTCACTTGAGACGCATGTGGAGACGCATTCTGATGCCAGGTGTGAACTGACTTCCGTCTCAACTGAATCTAGACACAATCTGGATATATCTGGATACAAAGTACAGGTCTCAACAGGGCCAAAGACACTTGGTTCAGGTCGATCTGACATGACGGTCACTGCATTAGTAGAATGAGGAAATTCTTACAAGGAGGCAGTTTTTGATATCTGCAACTGCATTTTTATTATGGAGGACTAATGTGCCAAAATGAAAGAAATAATTAAATGAATAAATTTGGAATTAAATAAATAAATACACTGGTAAATAATTAAATACTTAATTTTATCTTGACATAAATAATTCACAACTGTTCTTTTCACAATAAAGTTATCATATTTTATTTCATAATAACGTTGTATTTCCAAATGACTTTTTTAATTTCACACTTTTCCAAATGACTTATTTCCGAATGGAATTTCTATTTCCAAACGCCCTTTTTCATCACACTTTCCAAAATTTTAAGACGTCCTGTCAATCAAAACCAGCAGGGCTGGACCAAGTCATCAATTGCAAAAGATTATCCAATCAGTAGGCATACTGATTGGATAATCTTTTGCAATTGATGACTTGGTCGTGTTGAGGAATTTGTGGGCTGGTAGTTAGTTTGCTACCCATGCTCGTTTCAATGCTATAACATTATAATATTCAGATAGTGTAGGAAAATTTTGAGACTCCCCATGATTGAGATGACGTCACATGTTAAAGTTAGGGTAGTCCCATCAATGTTGATCAAACTGTTTCCTCCAAACTCTCGATGCTTCATGAAAAAAAAATATCACATGTATAACTATATACTAATATAATCAATATGTAATCCAATAAACCTATATCAGTAGTTGCAGCTAAGCTTATGGAAACGCAAGAAACCACAGTATCCACTGTAGAAAAAAAGCAAACGCAGAAGGCTTAAAAAAACCATACTTACTCAGCAGAAAATTATTGCCAAATAGAAGTACTAGAAGACTAATATTTTACAGTGACCCCTATGTAACCTGAATACAATAGAAAATTACAGGAGGCTATAACTCTGTAACTTGTATGCTTAATGGAAAATTACAGAAGGCTGTGACTTGTATGCATAATGGAAAATTACAGAGTAAAGACTGATATTTTTGGGTAACTTTCCACAATGACGTTACCACCTAAGAACAGAAAATCATTGTGGTGCCAAAAAGGTCAGGTTGACCCAAGAGCAGGAAATTAAAATCATTATGGTGCCAAGAAGACCAGATGGCTGGTATTTTTAGAAATGTGTTAAGGGGAGTTGTGGGGTACAATTGTGTATAAAATGTATGCAAAACTGACAATCGAGGTTCAATTCTGCAGAGTTGATCCGGCTTTGTGCACCTGTGCAATAAAGTCTAACTTTTCTGAAGAGCTTGCTGCTGTGGTGTTTTTCCCCTTGTGAAATTGTTTTCTACAGATTGACGATTGGACTTTGAATTCTGTCGGTTCCTAGACACGACAATAGGAGGGGCAAGGTAATACATCTACTGACTGTATGATGCAGGTGTTTTCTGCACACGACAAGAAAACAATTTTCAAGGTTTTTTGGGCAGTGGGATGTTCCATTTTGCACTACGTGGGTGAAAACACCAAAAAAAGTACAAAAAAGTCAAGCAAAATCTTACACGCTGGGAGGTATGCTTAGGATCATTGTCTTGCTGCAAGACCCAGTTGTGATCAAGTTTTAACTTTCTAGCTGATGACGTTTCCAGGTAATCCTCCTTCCTCATGATGTTCTGAAGTGCACCAGTCCCTTTTCCAGCAAAACACCCCACAACATGCTGCCACCCCCATGCTTCACTGTTGGGATGATGTTCTTTGGATTAAAAACCTCACCCTTTTTCCTCCATACATAGCACAAATAATTATGGCCAAACAGTTTAATTTTTGTTTAATCTGACCAGAGAACACTCCTCCAAAAGGTTAGGTCTTCATCCTGGTGATCACCTGCAAACTTCATTCTGGCTTTTTTATGCCGGTCTTGGAGTAGGGGCTTCTAACTTTCAGGCCATGGCAATATAGGATTCTCTTAATGGTGGATGTAGATACTTTGGTACCTGGTGCCTCCAACTCCTTCGCCAGTTCCTTTGTTTTTGTCTTGGGGTTCAGTTGAACCTTTTTGACCAAAGTTCGTTCAGCCCTGGGAGTTAATTTGTGCCTCCTTCCTGAATGATGTAGTGTCTGTGTGGTCCCAAAAATTTTATATTTGTATACAATTGTTTGTACAGATGCACATGGTACCTTCAGTTGTTTGGAAATTTCTCCTAAGGAGGAACCGGACTTGTGGCGATCCACAATTTTTTTTCGGAGGTCTTGGCTGAGGTGCTTGGATTTTCCCATGGTATCAAGGGCAAAAAGGTAGTGGCTCTAAAGGTAGGCCCTTAAATACAGCCACAGGTGCCAATTAACTCCCAATTCACTTCTAATTATGACAATTGGCTAATCAGAAGCTTCTAAAAAATCATTATTTCAATTTCTGTAATCTTCCAGACTGTTTAAAAAGACAGTCAACTTGGTGTATGCAAACTTTTGACCCACTGGAATTCTGATATAGTGAATTAAAGCTGAAATACATATGTCTGTAATTGGTTTTAAAATAACCTCTGATGTGAACAAAGTAGATGCCCTAATTCAGTGGTTCCCAACCTCAGTCCTGGAGTACCCCTGTGTATGCTGGTTTTCGTTCCAACCACAATTGCAATGCCAGAATTTTAACAAGTTTTTTATTTTTCTTAATTAGGTGCTTTTCATGTCTAGAGGGATTATTCACCCACTTAAGCAACATCATGTCAAAAATAGCCACGCAGAAATAAAGCTCCCATGTTTATATTGTGCTTAATTGCAAACAATTACATAGAACAGGTAACAAACTTTTTGGACCAATTGAAAAACCGAGATTAATCAATAGACCCCTGAACATGTAGACAAAAATGTTCAGGGGTCTGACATGTAGCGGAACATGTTTAATTTCTTTAAATTTATTGACACAATGCAGGTTTGGCTCGTTATCATTTGCTTTGTCTTTGAATTCTTCATTATCTTCCAGATGATTAGTTTTAGTGGCCAGGTGTCCACACTTGGACCAATTAGAAGCCTATTGACTCACCTCAGTCTTTAATTTGATCCGTTAAAAATAATTTACCTTTTAATGTAATTTTTTGTAATGTAGCACAATAAGCACAGTATGGACATGGGAATACAATGAATTGTATTCTTCATGGAATGCTTAGCTATTTCTGACATAATGTGATTGAAGTAGTATTGCAAAATTCTTGGAATATTCAAGGTGGAAACTGTCCATGGGAATTAATGGGAATTAACGGGAATTTATGGGAATTAACAGGGAATAATGGGAATAAAATGGAAATATAGGGGTTATTTGCTCAGGCTGCATTTACCATGTCATATGCAGATAGAAACAAACCTTTTACCATATCATAAGGAGACATAATTGCAAACATTCCCTATGACCCCTCTCCAAAAAAAAGAGACTTTTCTCCAAAAAATAATTTTCTCTCAGGCCTCCATATCCTCTCCATGGACTTCCTCAATGTCAGACTCTGATGGCCACCAGTTTTTCAACTTGTGCATTGGTCAGCCTGTTGCGTGCCTTGGTGTGAGTGCTCCCAAACACGGACCAGTTGCGCTCGGAGGCGGCTGATGTTGGTGGGATCTGGAGGATGATGGAGGCAACAGGGGAAAGTGCCTCAGATCCACAAAGTCCCATCCACCAGGTGGCTGATGAGATATGTTGGCACGACTGCCATATTCCATCTCCTTCCCAAAGCCCTTGCTTGGTAGAGTACTTCGCCAGACTGCCAAGAACCTTCCCTTCATCAAGGCCAAGGTGGTGAGCCACAGCAGTGATGACACCATAGGCCTTATTAATCTCTTCACCAGAGAGGATGCTCTTGCCAGCATACTTGGGGTCCAGCATGTACGCTGCAGTATGTATAGGCTTCAGGCACACATGATGGGAGAATGCACTGTGCATGCAGAGGGTTGTAATTTTACTGAATTCCTATTTAAAGGGATGCTGGCAAATTATCAGTACATGTGATGGAAGAGTGCGCTGCTGAATGCAGTGCATGGTTACAATTCAATTAAATGGGCATACTTCTAACCAAAACATGCCATAAGACCTAGTATTGCTTTTTTATGTGTGCCCCCCCCCCCCCCCCCCCCCCCCCCTCCAAATACGTTCACTATTGAAAGGGAAGGTTTTTATATTGAAATTGCCCAATTCCCAAGCTTAACTTCCCTTCCAAATTTACCGGACATTTTCCGACCCTTTGCAACCCTAGGTTGAAGAGGGTAAATAATCCCTCTAAACATTATTTTATTTTATCTTATCTTACAATCCCTCTAAACAGGAAGAGCACCTAATTAAGAAAAATTAACAACTAGTTACAATTCTGGAATTGCATTTGTGGTTGGAACGAAAACCAGCATACACAGGGGTACTTCAGGACCGAGGTTGGGACCCACTGCCCTAATTGTCTTACCAAAAGAAATGTATGGTAACATGAAATGTACGGAATTGTGAAAAGCTGAGTTTGATTGTCTTTAGCCAAGGTGTATGTAAACTTTTGGCCTCAAATGTATTTATTTATATAATTTTATATTTATTTATTTAATTATTTATTTCATTTTGGCATGTTTAGTCCTCCATATTTGACTAGTCAAAATGATAATTGAAGATATCTACAAATTGTTCCGACTAGTCAGTATGACAAATGAAGATATCTCCAAAATAAGTTTGGTCTCTTTTCAAGAAATCCATAACTTCTTTGTAGATAACTTAAAAGGAATTGTGACTAGTAATAACTCAAATTTGAGATATCTCCACTTTAGTTTTGACTAGTCATAATTCCAGTTCAAGATATCTACAGTTGTATTTTGAATAGTAATATCTTAGTTTCAGAACTAAGATCAAAAAATATATCTTTATTTGAAATCATGACTTGTCAGAACTAATGTGGCAATATCTCTAATTTGAATTACGACTAATTGAAATTGAGATGTCTGGAATTCACGTTTTGGATAGTCAAAATTGAATTGTAGATATCTTTAATTGGAGGTCCCATACAACTGAATGGCGAAAGTAACTTCAATCTTACTAGTCAAAATGTAATTAGAGATATCTTAAATTAACGTTTTGACTAGTCATAAATAAATTACAAATAGTTTTAATGTGAATGTGGTCAGGGTATTAGGCTAAATGTTAAAAGGTCTTGCCATAATATCCATTGTGAAACCTTGCATCAGAGCCACGTCATGCACAGCAGATTTGACTAAGAATTATTCGAATTCAGATATTTGAAAATATAATTTTGACTAGAGCCCGACCGATGCCAGATTCTGGGTCTGTTGCCGATCCCGATTTTGGAGAGTCCTAGCCCACCGATTACCGATGTTTTGACCGATATTTTGTCAAAAAGTGCAACATTTTCAAATCAATTTGAAAAACTTATATTCTATTAAAGTTTCTATATTTAAGAACATTTAACTTATAAGCAAACAAATAAAAATAAAAATAAACACACAAAGAATTTTTAGATAAAAAAGTAAAAGATGATATTAAATTAAATATATATATATTAACACCATCTTTAAGTGTGTGAAATCAAAATAACTCCACACCTTGCTTTTACTCCTTTCTTTTCCAGCCATCTATAAAAAATTAATTTAAAAAAATCAGTTTTCCAGTTTCAAACATGTATTTTTATGAATATTATTATTGTTGTTGTTGTTATTATTAATTTGTTATTATCATTTCTTAATATCTATTCTCAGTACATTCATTCTATTTTCTTATTTTATTCCTACTACATGATCTCAAAGAGTAAGACTATCTAGTGAGCTTCCCTGTCCATAAGAATTTGGTGGTGAAAATAACTACAATGCGCTCTAGACTAGATGACACACTCGCTCGCAATAACGCATTAGCTATTGACACAGCCTCATTATTTCTTATTATATATTCTCAGTAAGTTAAATGAATTACATTTTCTTATTTTATTTCTACTACATGATCTCAAAGAGTAAGACATTATCTAGCGGAGCTAATGAGTGAATCAAGTGTAACGTTAGATGAAATTAAATTGACTGGCTGAAATACGTGAAAAAAACTACAATGCGCTTTCGTGCAGGTTACCCGCGCTAACTGTTGGTTCATTCACTTCTCCAACAGCAATCCTTCTCTCATGTTATCACGACAAAGCTAGATAACATGGCTTAAAATGATTCATGTTAGAAGTGTTTTATCTGCGTTTATACGGTCTGGTTAGCTTGCTACGATGACGCGTGACTAGATGACACACTCGCCTGCAATAACGCGTTGGTTATTGACACAGCATCATATAGTAGCTAATATCATTATCTCAGATAAAAAAACAAATGTGTGATGCATTCAATCACCATTTTATTTTGGCTGGTTATTTATTTGAGAATACAGCGATGTCCTCTGGAAATGTAGATCCTACGCTGCTTATGTGCTCACTGCCACTTCATAAAGGCTTGCTAGCCAGCTAGTTTGCTAAAGTGAATCAAATATGTTAGCTAGCTCGCTCGCTTGATAATGAGGATTGATAAACATAGTGGTCGTATAAACGCATTTAATGAAAAACCTTCACTAAATATACATACCTTTATTGCAGCAATCGAATCTGTGCAGACAAGTCTTGCAGTGGAGAATACTGGATGAGGCACGAGTGACAAACGTCTTATTAGAGAAGTAGCGCGTCAGCTGCTGCAGTTCAAACTTGTATTAGAGTTCCCTCTACTGGATAATTCTAGTAAATAGCAATTACAACGTTCGAACAGACAAGTACAGATAAATAATCATTGTTTTTTTGTTTATTAGTGTGGTTGCCTTAGGGCAACTACACTATTATTATTGCACATATTATTATTATTAGTGTGGTTGCCTTAGGGCAACTACACTATTATTATTGCACATATTATTATTATTCTTTCCGCCTGTTTTTTGGACCGCTACTCCTCCCAGAGTTTTCGCACCACATACACGTGCAATATGTCAAATCGAGCGGCTTGATCGGGAATGGTGTGCTATTACTTTGTGGAAAGATTGGTTGCACGGTTTTTGAAAAATTTGAATTTTTGTGGGCAATTTTTCCCCATAGGGAATGAATGGCGGAATGTTCACTCTTGTGATGTCACAATGCTCTGTCTTCTCACCCTTGTGATGTCAGAATGCTCTGTCTTCTAGCAGTAGTACTCTGGTTTCTCTCTAGATTTGAACATTCTGCCATTCATCTCTATGGGGAAAAATTGCCCACAAATTGTGCAATGCCTCATTGGACATGGTAGAGATTACTCTATCCATTGGTGTAGATCAGCCTCGCCCCCCTTCCTGATTGGCCGATGTTTGATATTTCATAACTTTTGAACCGTTTGTCATAGAGAACTATGGGTCGCGTCATTGGACTCAGTAAAGACCTAGCAACCCCCTAGCAACATCCTAGAAACCGGCTCTAACTCCATAGCAACGACCTAGCAACCCATAACAACCAGCTAGAAAACCCTAGCAACCATCTAGAATTCCATAGCAACCACCTGGAACACCATAGCAAATGCCTAGCAACACCCTAGCAACCGCCTATAACTCCATAGCAACCACCTAGCAACATCCTAGCAACCACTTAGAATACCCTAGCAACCACCTAGCAACCACCTGGAACACCATAGCAACCACCTAGCAACACCCTAGCAACAATCTGAAACACCATAACAACTGCCTAGCAACACCCTAGCAACCACATGGAACACCATAGCAACGACCTAGCAACACCCTAGCAACCACCTAGAACTCCATAGCAACCACCTAGCAACACCCTAGCAACCGCCTAGAACTCCATAGCAACCACCTAGCAACACCATAGCAACCACCTAGAACTCCATAGCAACCACCTAGCAACATCCTAGAAACCACTTAGCATACCCTAGCAACCCCCTAGCAACACCCTAGCAACCACCTAGAACTCCATAGCAACCACCTAGCAACACCATAGCAACGGCCTAGAACTCCATAGCAACCACCTAGCAACACCCTAGCAACCACCTAGAACTCCATAGCAACCACCTAGCAACACCATAGCAACGGCCT
Source organism: Anguilla anguilla (assembly GCF_013347855.1). NCBI lineage: Eukaryota > Metazoa > Chordata > Actinopteri > Anguilliformes > Anguillidae > Anguilla > Anguilla anguilla. The sequence goes on from NC_049207.1 coordinate 30,266,863, forward strand.
AGAACTCCATAGCAACCACCTAGCAACACCCTAGCAACCACCTAGCAACACCATAGCAACCGCCTAGAACTCCATAGCAACCACCTAGCAACACCCTAGCAACCACCTGGAACACCATAGCAACCACCTAGCAACACCCTAGCAACCACTTGGAACACCATAACTGCCTAGCAACACCCTAGCAACCACTTGGAACACCATAGCAACCAGCTAGTAACACCCTAGCAACCACCTAGAACTCCATAGCAACCACCTAGCAACACCCTAGCAACCACTTAAAACTCCATAGCAACCACCTAGCAACACCCTAGCAACGGCCTAGAACTCCTTAGCAACCACCTAGCAACACCATAGCAACTGCCTAAAACTCCATAGCAACCACCTAGCAACACCCTAGCAACCACCTAGCAACACTATAGCAACTGCCTAGAACTCCATAGCAACCACCTAGCAACACCCTAGCAACCACTTGGAACACCATAACTGCCTAGCAACACCCTAGCAACCACATGGAACACCATAGCAACGACCTAGCAACACCCTAGCAACCACCTAGAACTCCATAGCAACCACCTAGCAACACCCTAGCAACCGCCTAGAACTACATAGCAACCACCTAGCAACACCATAGCAACCGCCTAGAACTCCATAGCAACCACCTAGCAACATCCTAGCAACCACCTGGAACACCATAGCAACCACCTAGCAACACTCTAGCAACCACTTGGAACACCATAACAACTGCCTAGCAACACCCTAGCAACCACCTAGCAACACCCTAGCAACCACCTAGAACTCCATAGCAACCACCTAGCAACACCATAGCAACGGCCTAGAACTCCATAGCAACCACCTAGCAACACCCTAGCAACCACCTAGCAACACCATAGCAACCGCATAGAACTCCATAGCAACCACCTAGCAACACCCTAGCAACAACCTGGAACACCATAGCAACCACCTAGCAACACCCTAGCAACCACTTGGAACATCATAACTGCCTAGCAACACCCTAGCAACCACTTGGAACACCATAGCAACCACCTACAACACCCTAGCAACCACCTAGAACTCCATAGCAACCACCTAGCAACACCCTAGCAACCACCTAGAACTCCATAGCAACCACCTAGCAACACCCTAGCAACGGCCTAGAACTCCTTAGCAACCACCTAGCAACACCATAGCAACCACCTAAAACTCCATAGCAACCACCTAGCAACACCCTAACAACCACCTAGCAACACCATAGCAACTGCCTAGAACTCCATAGCAACCACCTAGCAACACCCTAGCAACCACTTGGAACACCATAACTGCCTAGCAACACTCTAGCAACCACCTAGAACTCCATAGCAACCACCTAGCAACACCCTAGCAACCGCCTAGAACTCCATAGCAACCACCTAGCAACACCATAGCAACCGCCTAGAACTCCATAGCAACCACCTAGCAACACCCTAGCAACCACCTGGAACACCATAGCAACCACCTAGCAACACCCTAGCAACCACTTGGAACACCATAACTGCCTAGCAACACCCTAGCAACCACTTGGAACACCATAGCAACCAGCTAGTAACACCCTAGCAACCACCTAGAACTCCATAGCAACCACCTGTAACACCATAACAACTGCCTAGCAACACTATAGCAACAACCTAGCAACATGCTAGCAACCACCTAGCAACACCCTAGCAACACCCTAGCAACCACCTATAACTTCATAGCAACCACCTAGCAACATCCTAGCAGCCACCTAGAATACCCTAGCAACACCCTAGCAACTGCCTATAACTCCATAGCAAATGCCTAGCAACACCCTAGCAACCGGCTATAACTCCATAGCAACCACCTAGCAACACCCTAGCAACCACCTGGAACACCATAACAACTGCCTAGCAACACCCTAGCAACCACTTAAAACTCCATAGCAACCACCTAGCAACACCCTAGCAACGGCCTAGAACTCCTTAGCAACCACCTAGCAACACCATAGCAACCGCCTAGAACTCCATTGCAACCACCTAGCAACACCCTAGCAACCACCTAGCAACACTATAGCAACTGCCTAGAACTCCATAGCAACCACCTAGCAACACCCTAGCAACCACTTGGAACACCATAACTGCCTAGCAACACCCTAGCAACCACATGGAACACCATAGCAACGACCTAGCAACACCCTAGCAACCACCTAGAACTCCATAGCAATCACCTAGAAACACCCTAGCAACCGCCTAGAACTCCATAGCAACCACCTAGCAACACCATAGCAACCGCCTAGAACTCCATAGCAACCACCTAGCAACACCCTAGAAACCGCCTAGAACTCCATAGCAACCACCTAGCAACACCATAGCAACCGCCTAGAACTCCATAGAAACCACCTAGCAACACCCTAGCAACCACCTAGAACTCCATAGCAACCACTTGGAACACCATAACTGCCTAGCAACACCCTAGCAACCACATGGAACACCATAGCAACGACCTAGCAACACCCTAGCAACCACCTAGAACTCCATAGCAATCACCTAGAAACACCCTAGCAACCGCCTAGAACTCCATAGCAACCACCTAGCAACACCATAGCAACCGCCTAGAACTCCATAGCAACCACCTAGCAACACCCTAGCAACCGCCTAGAACTCCATAGAAACCACCTAGCAACACCATAGCAACCGCCTAGAACTCCATAGCAACCACCTAGCAACACCCTAGCAACCACCTAGAACTCCATAGCAACCACCTAGCAACACCCTAGCAACGGCCTAGAACTCCATAAAAACTGCCTAGCAACACCCTAGCAACCACATGGAACACCATAGCAATGACCTAGCAACACCCTAGCAACCACCTAGAACTCTATAGCAACCACCTAGCAACACCCTAGCAACCGCCTAGAACTCCATAGCAACCACCTAGCAACACCATAGCAACCGCCTAGAACTCCATAGCAACCACCTAGCAACACCCTAGCAACCACCTAGAACTCCATAGCAACCACCTAGCAACACCCTAGCAACTGCCTAGAACTCCATAGCAACCACCTAGCAACACCCTAGCAACCACCTAGCAACACCATAGCAACCGCCTAGAACTCCATAGCAACCACCTAGCAACACCCTAGCAACCACCTAGAACTCCATAGCAACCACCTAGCAACACCCTAGCAACGGCCTAGAACTCCATAAAAACTGCCTAGCAACACCCTAGCAACCACATGGAACACCATAGCAATGACCTAGCAACACCCTAGCAACCACCTAGAACTCTATAGCAACCACCTAGCAACACCCTAGCAACCGCCTAGAACTCCATAGCAACCACCTAGCAACACCATAGCAACCGCCTAGAACTCCATAGCAACCACCTAGCAACACCCTAGCAACCACCTAGAACTCCATAGCAACCACCTAGCAACACCCTAGCAACTGCCTAGAACTCCATAGCAACCACCTAGCAACACCCTAGCAACCACCTAGCAACACCATAGCAACCGCCTAGAACTCCATAGCAACCACCTAGCAACACCCTAGCAACCACTTGGAACACCATAACTGCCTAGAAACACCCTAGCAACCACTTGGAACACCATAGCAAACACCTAGCAACACCCTAGCAACCACCTAGAACTCCATAGCAACCACCTAGCAACACCCTAGCAACCACCTAGAACTCCATAGCAACCACCTAGCAACACCCTAGCAACCACCTAGCAACACCATAGCAACTGCCTAGAACTCCATAGCAACCACCTAGCAACACCCTAGCAACCACTTGGAACACCATAACAACTGCCTAGCAACCCCCAAGCAACCACCTGGAACTCCATAGCAACCACCCAAAAACACACTAGCAACCACCTGGAACACCATAGCAAATGCCTAGCAACACCCTAGCAACCAGCTATAACCCCAAAGCAACCACCTAGCAACACTATAGCAACCACCTAGAACTCCATAGCAACCACCTAGCAACACCCTAGCAACCACCTGGAACACCATAGCAACCACCTAGCAACACCCTAGCAACCACCTGTAACACCATAACAACTGCCTAGCAACACTATAGCAACAACCTAGCAACATGCTAGCAACCACCTAGCAACACCCTAGCAACACCCTAACAACCACCTATAACTCCATAGCAACCACCTAGCAACATCCTAGCAGCCACCTAGAATACCCTAGCAACACCCTAGCAACTGCCTATAACTCCATAGCAAATGCCTAGCAACACCCTAGCAACCGGCTATAACGCCATAGCAACCACCTAGCAACACCCTAGCAACCACCTGGAACACCATAACAACTGCCTAGCAACACCCTAGCAACCACTTAAAACTCCATAGCAACCACCTACCAACCACTTAGCATACCCTAGCAACCACCTAGCAATGCCCTAGCAACCACCTGGAGCTCAATAGCAACCACCTGAAACTCCATAGCAACCACCTAGCACCACCCTAGCGACCGCCTAGAATTCCATGAAACCAGTTAGAACTCCATAGAACCACCTAGCAACACCCTAGCAACTGCCTCAGACATCATAGCAACTACCTACCACTGTTCACTCCGTTCAGCACAAAGTCGACTTTGCGTTGGCGGCAACCACACTTCACAATTTCTGCAGGAATTGTCTAGTTAGTGTGGTTGCCTTAGGGCAACTACACTATTATTATTGCACATATTTATTATTATTATTATTCCACCCATTTTTTGGACCGCTACTCCTCCCAGAGTTTTCACACCACATACGCGTGCAATATGTCAAATCGAGCGGCTTGATCGGGAATGGTATGCTATCACTTTTTGGAAAGTTTGGGCGGACGGTTTTTGAAAAATTTGAATTTTTGTGGGCAATTTTTCCCATAGAGAATGAATGGCGGAATGTTCACCTTTGTGATGGCACAATGCTCTGTCTTCTCACCCTTGTGATGTCACAATGGTATGTCTTCTGGCAGCAGTACTCTGGTCTCTCTCTAGATTTGAACATTCTGCCATTCATCTCTATGGGGAAAAATTGCCCAGAAATTGTGCAATGCCTCATTGGACATGGTAGAGAGTCCTTTGTCCATTGGTGGAGATCAGCCTCGCCCCCCTTCCTGATTGGCCGATGTTTGATATTTCATAACTTTTGAACCGTTTGTCATAGAGAACTATGGGTCGCGTCATTGGACTCAGTAAAGACCTAGCAACCGCCTAGAACTCCATGGCAACCCCCTAGCAACATCCTAGCAACCGGCTCTAACTCCATAGCAATGACCTAGCAACCCATAACAACCAGCTAGAAAACCCTAGCAACCATCTAGAATTCCATAGCAACCACCTGGAACACCATAGCAAATGCCTAGCAACACCCTAGCAACCGCCTATAACTCCATAGCAACCACCTAGCAACATCCTAGCAACCACTTAGAATACCCTAGCAACCACCTAGCAACACCCTAGCAACCACCTGGAACACCATAGCAACCACCTAGCAACACCCTAGCAACAATCTGGAACACCATAACAACTGCCTAGCAACACCCTAGCAACCACATGGAACACCATAGCAACGACCTAGCAACACCCTAGCAACCACCTAGAACTCCATAGCAACCACCTAGCAACACCCTAGCAACCGCCTAGAACTCCATAGCAACAACCTAGCAACACCATAGCAACCGCCTAGAACTCCATAGCAACCACCTAGCAACACCCTAGCAACCACCTAGAACTCCATAGCAACCATCTAGCAACACGCTAGCAAGGGCCTAGAACTCCATAGCAACCACCTAGCAACACCATAGCAACTGCCTAGAACTCCATAGCAACCACCTAGAACTCCATAGCAACCACCTAGCAACACCATAGCAACGGCCTAGAACTCCATAGCAACCACCTAGCAACACCCTAGCAACCACCTAGAACTCCATAGCAACCACCTAGCAACACCATAGCAACGGCCTAGAACTCCATAGCAACCACCTAGCAACACCCTAGCAACCACTTAGCAACACCATAGCAACTGCCTAGAACTCCATAGCAACCACCTAGCAACACCCTAGCAACGGCCTAGAACTCCATGGCAACCACCTAGCAACACCATAGCAACTGCCTAGAACTCCATAGCAACCACCTAGCAACACCCTAGCAACGGCCTAGAACTCCATAGCAACCACCTAGCAACACCATAGCAACTGCCTAGGACTCCATAGCAACCACCAAGAACTCCATCGCAACCACCTAGCAACACCATAGCAACCGCCTAGAACTCCATAGCAACCACCTAGCAACACCCTAGCAACCACCTAGAACTCCATAGCAACCACCTAGCAACACCATAGCAACGGCCTAGAACTCCATAGCAACCACCTAGCAACACCCTAGCAACCACCTAGCAACACCATAGCAACCAGCTAGAAAAGCCTAGCAACCATCTAGAATTCCATAGCAACCACCTGGAACACCATAGCAAATGCCTAGCAACACCCTAGCAACCGCCTATAACTCCATAGCAACCACCTAGCAACATCCTAGCAACCATTTAGAATACCCTAGCAACCACCTAGCAACACCCTAGCAACCAGTTAGAATACCCTAGCAACCACCTAGCAACACCCTAGCAACCACCTGGAACACCATAGCAACCACCTAGGAACACCCTAGCAACAATCTGGAACACCATAACAACTGCCTAGCAACACCATAGCAACGACCTAGCAACACCCTAGCAACCACCTAGAACTCCATAGCAACCACCTAGCAACACCCTAGCAACCGCCTAGAACTCCATAGCAACCACCTAGCAACACCATAGCAACCGCCTAGAACTCCCTAGCAACCACATAGCAACACCCTAGCAACCACCTAGAACTCCATAGCAACCACCTAGCAACACCCTAGCAACGGCCTAGAACTCCATAGCAACCACCTAGCAACACCATAGCAACTGCCTAGAACTCCATAGCAACCACCTAGCAACAACCTTGCAACCACCTAGAACTCCATAGCAACCACCTAGCAACACCATAGCAACCGCCTAGAACTCCATAGCAACCACCTAGCAACACCCTAGCAACCACCTAGAACTCCATAGCAACCACTTAGCAACACCATAGCAACGGCCTAGAACTCCATAGCAACCACCTAGCAACACCCTAGCAACCCCCTAGCAACACCATAGCAACCGCCTAGAACTCCATAGCAACCACCTAGCAACACCCTAGCAACCACCTGGAACACCATAGCAACCACCTAGCAACACCCTAGCAACCACTTGGAACACCATAACTGCCTAGCAACACCCTAGCAACCACTTGGAACACCATAGCAACCACCTAGCAACACCCTAGCAACCACCTAGAACTCCATAGCAACCACCTAGCAACACCCGAGCAACCGCCTAGAACTCCATAGCAACCACCTAGCAACACCCTAGCAACGGCCTAGAACTCCATAGCAACCACCTAGCAACACCCTAGCAACCACCTGGAACACCATAGCAACCACCTAGCAACACCCTAGCAACCACCTGTAACACCATAACAACTGCCTTGCAACACTATAGAAACAACCTAGCAACATGCTAGCAACCACCTAGCAACACCCTAGCAACACCCTGCTACTGCCTATAACTCCATAGCAACCACCTAGCAACATCTTAGCAGCCACCTAGAATACCCTAGCAACACCCTAGCAACTGCCTTTAACTACATAGCAAATGCCTAGCAACACCCTAGCAACCGGCTATAACTCCATAGCAACCACCTAGCAACACCCTAGCAACCACCTGGAACACCATAACAACTGCCTAGCAACACCCTAGCAACCACATGGAACACCATAGCAACGACCTAGCAACACCCTAGCAACCACCTAGAACTCCATAGCAATCACCTAGAAACACCCTAGCAACCGCCTAGAACTCCATAGCAACCACCTAGCAACACTATAGCAACCACCTAGAACTCCATAGCAACCACCTAGCAACACCCTAGCAACCACCTGGAACACCATAGCAACCACCTAGCAACACCCTAGCAACCACCTGTAACACCATAACAACTGCCTAGCAACACTATAGCAACAACCTAGCAACATGCTAGCAACCACCTAGCAACACCCTAGCAACCACCTATAACTCCATAGCAACCACCTAGCAACATCCTAGCAGCCACCTAGAATACCCTAGCAACACCCTAGCAACTGCCTATAACTCCATAGCAACCACCTAGCAACACCCTAGCAACCGGCTATAACTCCATAGCAACCACCTAGCAACACCCTAGCAACCACCTGGAACACCATAACAACTGCCTAGCAACACCCTAGCAACCACATGGAACACCATAGCAACGACCTAGCAACACCCTAGCAACCACCTAGAACTCCATAGCAATCACCTAGAAACACCCTAGCAACCACCTAGAACTCCATAGCAACCACCTAGCAACACCATAGCAACCGCCTAGAACTCCATAGCAACCACCTAGCAACACCCTAGATACCGCCTAGAACTCCATAGCAACCACCTAGCAACACCATAGCAACCGCCTAGAACTCCATAGCAACCACCTAGCAACACCCTAGCAACCATCTAGAACTCCATAGCAACCACCTAGCAACACCCTAGCAACGGCCTAGAACTCCATAAAAACTGCCTAGCAACACCCGAGCAATCGCCTAGAACTCCATAGCAACCACCTAGCAACACCCTAGCAACGGCCTAGAACTCCATAGCAACCACCTAGCAACACCCTAGCAACGGCCTAGAACTCCATAAAAACTGCCTAGCAACACCCTAGCAACCACATGGAACACCATAGCAATGACCTAGCAACACCCTAGCAACCACCTAGAACTCCATAGCAACCACTTAGCAACACCCTAGCAACCGCCTAGAACTCCATAGCAACCACCTAGCAACACCATAGCAACCGCCTAGAACTCCATAGCAAGCACCTAGCAAAACCCTAGCAACCACCTAGAACTCCATAGCAACCACCTAGCAACACCCTAGCAACGGCCTAGAACTCCATAGCAACCACCTAGCAACACCATAGCAACTGCCTAGAACTCCATAGCAACCACCTAGAACTCCATAGCAACCACCTAGCAACACCATAGCAACAGCCTAGAACTCCATAGCAACCACCTAGAAACACCCTAGCAACCACCTAGAACTCCATAGCAACCACCTAGCAACACCATAGCAACGGCCTAGAACTCCATAGCAACCACCTAGCAACACCCTAGCAACCACCTAGCAACACCATAGCAACCACCTAGCAACACCCTAGCAACGGCCTAGAACTCCATAGCAACCACCTAGCAACACCCTAGCAACGGCCTAGAACTCCATAAAAACTGCCTAGCAACACCCTAGCAACCACATGGAACACCATAGCAATGACCTAGCAACACCCTAGCAACCACCTAGAACTCCATAGCAACCACTTAGCAACACCCTAGCAACCGCCTAGAACTCCATAGCAACCACCTAGCAACACCATAGCAACCGCCTAGAACTCCATAGCAAGCACCTAGCAAAACCCTAGCAACCACCTAGAACTCCATAGCAACCACCTAGCAACACCCTAGCAACGGCCTAGAACTCCATAGCAACCACCTAGCAACACCATAGCAACTGCCTAGAACTCCATAGCAACCACCTAGAACTCCATAGCAACCACCTAGCAACACCATAGCAACAGCCTAGAACTCCATAGCAACCACCTAGAAACACCCTAGCAACCACCTAGAACTCCATAGCAACCACCTAGCAACACCATAGCAACGGCCTAGAACTCCATAGCAACCACCTAGCAACACCCTAGCAACCACCTAGCAACACCATAGCAACCGCCTAGAACTCCATAGCAACCACCTAGCAACACCCTAGCAACCACCTGGAACACCATAGCAACCACCTAGCAACACCCTAGCAACCACTTGGAACACCATAACTGCCTAGAAACACCCTAGCAACCACTTGGAACACCATAGCAAACACCTAGCAACACCCTAGCAACCACCTTGAACTCCATAGCAACCACCTAGCAACACCCTAGCAACCACCTAGAACTCCATAGCAACCACCTAGCAACACCCTAGCAACCACCTAGCAACACCATAGCAACTGCCTAGAACTCCATAGCAACCACCTAGCAACAGCCTAACAACCACTTGGAACACCATAACAACTGCCTAGCAACCCCCAAGCAACCACCTGGAACTCCATAGCAACCACCCAAAAACACACTAGCAACCACCGGGAACACCATAGCAAATGCCTAGCAACACCCTAGCAACCAGCTATAACCCCAAAGCAACCACCTAGCAACACTATAGCAACCACCTAGAGCTCCATAGCAACCACCTAGCAACACCCTAGCAACCACCTGGAACACCATAGCAACCACCTAGCAACACCCTAGCAACCACCTGTAACACCATAACAACTGCCTAGCAACACTATAGCAACAACCTAGCAACATGCTAGCAACCACCTAGCAACACCCTAGCAACCACCTGGAACTCCATAGCAACCACCCAAAAACACACTAGCAACCACCGGGAACACCATAGCAAATGCCTAGCAACACCCTAGCAACCAGCTATAACCCCAAAGCAACCACCTAGCAACACCCTAGCAACTGCCTATAACTCCATAGCAAATGCCTAGCAACACCCTAGCAACCGGCTATAACTCCATAGCAACCACCTAGCAACACCCTAGCAACCACCTGGAACACCATAACTGCCTAGCAACACCCTAGCAACCGCCTAGAACTCCATAGCAACCACCTACCAACCACTTAGCATACCCTAGCAACCACCTAGCAATGCCCTAGCAACCACCTGGAGCTCAATAGCAACCACCTGAAACTCCATAGCAACCACCTAGCACCACCCTAGCGACCGCCTAGAATTCCATGAAACCAGTTAGAACTCCATAGAACCACCTAGCAACACCCTAGCAACTGCCTCAGACATCATAGCAACTACCTACCACTGTTCACTCCGTTCAGCACAAAGTCGACTTTGCGTTGGCGGCAACCACACTTCACAATTTCTGCAGGAATTGTCTAGTTATTATTTATTATTTATTCCACGCATTTTTTGGACCGCTACTCCTCCCACAGTTTTCGCGCTACATACACGTACAATATGTCAAATCGAGCGGCTTGATCGGGAATGGTGTGTTATTACTTTTTGGAAAGATTGAGTGGACGGTTTTGGAAAAATTTGAATTTTTGTGGGCAATTTTTCCCATAGAGAATGAATGGCGGAATGTTCACCTTTGTGATGTCACAATGCTCTGTCTTCTCACCCTTGTGATGTCACAATGGTCTGTCTTCTAGCAGCAGTACTCTGGTCTCTCTCTAGATTTGAACATTCTGCCATTCATCTCTATAGGGAAAAAATTCCCGCAAACTGTGCAATGCCTCATTGGCCATGGTAGAGAGTCCCTTGTCCATTGGTGTAGATCAGCCTCGCCCCCCTTCCTGATTGGCCGATGTTTGATATTCCATAACTTTTGAACCGTTTGTCATAGAGAACTATGGGTGGCGACATTGGACTCAGCAAAGACCTAGCAACCGCCTAGATCTCCATAGCAACCCCTAGCAACATCCTAGCAACCGGCTCTAACTCCATAGCAACAACCTAGCAACACCCTAGCAACCACCTAGAACTCCATAGCAACCACCTAGCAACACCCTAGCAACCACCTGGAACACCATAGCAACCACCTAGCAACACCCTAGCAACGACCTGGAACACCATAGCAACCAGCTAGCAACACCTTAGCAACCACCTGGAACACCATAGCAACCACCTAGCAACACCATAGCAACCGCCTAGAACTCCATAGCAACAACCTAGCAACACCCTCGCAACCGGTATTACTCCATAGCAACCACCTAGCAACACCATAGCAACCACCTAGAACTCCATAGCAACCACCTAGCAACACCCTAGCAACCACCTGGAACACCATAGCAACCGCCTAGAACTCCATAGCAACAACCTAGCAACACCCTAGAAACCGGTATTACTCCATAGCAACCACCTAGCAACACCATAGCAACCACCTAGAACTCCATAGCAACCACCTAGCAACACCCTAGCAACCACCTGGAACACCATAGCTACCACCTAGCAACACCCTAGCAACGACCTGGAACACCAAGGCAACCAGCAAGCAACACCTTAGCAACCACCTGGAACACCATAGCAATCACCTAGCAACACCATAGCAACCGCCTAGAACTCCATAGCAACAACCTAGCAACACCCTAGCAACCGGTATTACTCCATAGCAACCACCTAGCAACACCATAGCAACCACCTAGAACTCCATAGCAACCACCTAGCAACACCCTAGCAACCACCTGGAACACCATAGCTACCACCTAGCAACACCCTAGCAACGACCTGGAACACCATAGCAACCAGCTAGCAACACCTTAGCAACCACCTGGAACACCATAGCAACCACCTAGCAACACCATAGCAACCGCCTAGAACTCCATAGCAACCACCTAGCAACACCCTATCAACCACCTAGAACTCCATAGCAACCACCTAGCAACGGCCTAGAACTCCATAGCAACCAGCTAGCAACCCCTAGCAACCTCCTAGCAACCGGCTCTAACTCCATAGCAACAACCTAGCAACACCCTAGCAACCGGCTATTACTCCATAGCAACCACCTAGCAACACCATAGCAAACACCTAGAACTCCATAGCAACCACCTAGCAACACCCTAGCAACCACCTGGAACACCATAGCAACCACCTAGCAACACCCTAGCAACGACCTGGAACACCATAGCAACCAGCTAGCAACACCATAGCAACCACCTAGCAACACCCTAGCAACGACCTGGAACACCATAGCAACCAGCTAGCAACACCTTAGCAACCACCTGGAACACCATAGCAACCACCTAGCAACACCATAGCAACCGCCTAGAACTCCATAGCAACAACCTAGCAACACCCTAGCAACCGGTATTACTCCATAGCAACCACCTAGCAACACCATAGCAACCACCTAGAACTCCATAGCAACCACCTAGCAACACCCTAGCAACCACCTGGAACACCATAGCTACCACCTAGCAACACCCTAGCAACGACCTGGAACACCATAGCAACCAGCTAGCAACACCTTAGCAACCACCTGGAACACCATAGCAACCACCTAGCAACACCATAGCAACCGCCTAGAACTCCATAGCAACCACCTAGC